>NW_026971529.1:0-14417 GCF_963678635.1 Symsagittifera roscoffensis | reverse complement strand
AAAATCTAATCCAACACGCAACGTTAGAACAAATGATTGAAAAAGTTATATATCTACCCCAACACGCAACGTTAGTACCAAATGATTTTAAACATTAAAAATCTGCCCCAACACGCAACGTTAGTACAAAATGATCTAAAAAATTAAAAATCTACCCCAGCACGCAGCGTTAGTACAAAATGATTTGAAAAATTAAAAATCTACTCCAACACGCAACGTTAGAACAAATGATTGAAAAAATTATATATCTACCCCAACAAGCAACGTTAGTACCAAATGATTTTAAAAATTATAAAGCTACCCTAACACCTAACGTTAGTACAAAATGATTTAAAAAATTAAAAATCTACCCACCACGCAACGTAAGTACAAAAGGATTTGAAAAAAAAAAATCTACCCCAACACGCAACGTTAGTACAAAATGATTTTAAAAATTAAAAACCTACCCCCCAACACGCAACGTTAGTACAAAATGATCTAAAAAATTAAAAATCTACCCCAGCACGCAGCGTTAGTACAAAATGATTTGAAAAAAAAATCTGCCCCAACACGCAACGTTAGTACAAAATGATTTAAAAAATTAAACGTCTACCCCAACACGCAACGTTAGTAAAAAATTATTTTATAAATTAAAAATCTACCCCAACACGCAACGTTAGAACAAAATGATTTAAAAACTTAAAAATCTACCCCAACACGCAACTTTAGTACAAAATGATTATAAGATTTAAAAATCTACTCCAACACGCAACGTTAGTACAAAATGATTTAAAAAATTATAAATCTACCCCAACACGCAACGTTAGTACCAAATGATTTTAAACATAAAAAATCTGCCCCAACAGGCAACGTTAGTACAAAATGATTTAAAAAATTAAAAATCTACCCCAACACGCAACGTTAGAACAAAATGATTTAAAAAATTAAAAATCTACCCCAACACGCAACGTTAGTACAAAATGATTTAAAAAATTAAAAATCTACCCCAACACGCAACGTTAGTACCAAATGATTTTAAACATTAAAAATCTGCCCCAACACGCAACGTTAGTACAAAATGATCTAAAAAATTAAAAATCTACCCCAGCACGCAGCGTTAGTACAAAATGATTTGAAAAATTAAAAATCTACTCCAACACGCAACGTTAGAACAAATGATTGAAAAAATTATATATCTACCCCAACAAGCAACGTTAGTACCAAATGATTTTAAAAATTATAAAGCTACCCTAACACCTAACGTTAGTACAAAATGATTTAAAAAATTAAAAATCTACCCACCACGCAACGTAAGTATAAAAGGATTTGAAAAAAAAAATCTACCCCAACACGCAACGTTAGTACCAAATGATTTTAAACATTAAAAATCTGCCCCAACACGCAACGTTAGTACAAAATGATCTAAAAAATTAAAAATCTACCCCAGCACGCAGCGTTAGTACAAAATGATTTGAAAATTTAAAAATCTACTCCAACACGCAACGTTAGAACAAATGATTGAAAAAATTATATATCTACCCCAACAAGCAACGTTAGTACAAAATGATTTAAAAAATTAAAAATCTACCCCAACACGCAACGTTAGAACAAAATGATTTAAAAAATTAAAAATCTGCCCCAACACGCAACGTTAGTACAAAATGATCTAAAAAATTAAAAATCTACCCCAGCACGCAGCGTTAGTACAAAATGATTTGAAAAAAAAATCTGCCCCAACACGCAACGTTAGTACAAAATGATTTAAAAAATTAAACGTCTACCCCAACACGCAACGTTAGTAAAAAATTATTTTATAAATTAAAAATCTACCCCAACACGCAACGTTAGAACAAAATGATTTAAAAACTTAAAAATCTACCCCAACACGCAACTTTAGTACAAAATGATTATAAGATTTAAAAATCTACTCCAACACGCAACGTTAGTACAAAATGATTTAAAAAATTATAAATCTACCCCAACACGCAACGTTAGTACCAAATGATTTTAAACATAAAAAATCTGCCCCAACAGGCAACGTTAGTACAAAATGATTTAAAAAATTAAAAATCTACCCCAACACGCAACGTTAGAACAAAATGATTTAAAAAATTAAAAATCTACCCCAACACGCAACGTTAGTACAAAATGATTTAAAAAATTAAAAATCTACCCCAACACGCAACGTTAGAACAAAATGATTTAAAAAATTATAAATCTACCCCAACACGCAACGTTAGTACAAAATGATTTAAAAAATTATAAATCTACCCCAACACGCAACATTAGTACCAAATGATTTTAAAAAATAAAAATCTGCTCCAACACGCAACGTTATTACAAAATGATTTAAAAAATTAAACTTCTACCCCAACACGCAACGTTAGTACAAATTTATTTTAAAAATTAAAAATCTACGCCAACACGCATTGTTAGAACAAAATGATTTAAAAAATTAAAAATCTACCCCAACACGCAACATTAGTACAAAGTGATTTAAAAATTTACAAATCTACCCCAACACGCAACGTTAGTACCAAATGATTTTGAAAATTATAAAGCTACCCCAACACCTAACGTTAGTACAAAATGATTTAAAAAATTAAAAATCTACCCCAGCACGCAACTTAAGTACAAAATGATTTGAAAGAAAAAATCTACCCCAGCACGCAACGTAAGTACAAAATGATTTGAAAGAAAAAAATCTACCCCAACACGCAACGTTAGTACAAATTTATTTTAAAAATTAAAAAAATCTACGCCAACACGCATTGTTAGAACAAAATGATTTAAAAAATTAAAAATCTACCCCAACACGCAACATTAGTACAAAGTGATTTAAAAATTTACAAATCTACCCCAACACGCAACGTTAGTACCAAATGATTTTAAAAATTATAAAGCTACCCCAACACCTAACGTTAGTACAAAATGATTTAAAAAATTAAAAATCTACCCCAGCACGCAACTTAAGTACAAAATGATTTGAAAGAAAAAATCTACCCCAGCACGCAATGTAAGTACAAAATGATTTGAAAGAAAAAATCTACCCCAACACGCAACGTTAGTACAAAATGATTTTAAAAATTAAAAATCTACCCCCCAGCACGCAACGTTAAAACAAAATGGATTAAAAAATTAAAAATCTACCCCAACACGCAACGTTAGTACAAATTGATTTAAAAAACTTAAAAATCAACCACAAAAGGCAATGTTAAGTATAAAATGATTTTAAAAATTTAGAAATACTACCGCAACACGTAATGTTAAGTATATCAAAAGAAAACCCAGTAAAGTTGCCTCGATTCAATATGGAAGGCTTTTTGAACCGGATTATGCCGACGCGTTCTGAGAAAATAAGTAGTTTCGAAAAAAGTTATCATCCAAAAATGGCCAAAATGACAATCTTTGAACCCTCATAACAAAAGTCACAAGGGAAATATCTTTTCATTTTCGGCGGCGCGTATTGATTTTTTTCAGAGTATATAAGAAAATTTGTAGTATACTTTATAATTTGTCTAAAGAAAAAACACTCCGAGTGCAAATATCTCGTCACTCTTTTCGAAGCCTGACTCAAAGCGGATTTTGATTCTTTTTCGTGTTCTTGCCTAAAACTACACTGGCCAAAAACTCATGCCTTGTTCATCAAAGAGCGTTGTATGATTTAAAACAACTTTTGGCTCTTGCCATTTTGTTTCATAACGAACAAAAATGCGACACCCTAAACATGTTTTTTTTACTTCCATGACTTGGAGAGGGCCAATGTGGGAGCCGTAAATTCTAAACATTATCATCAGGGGCGGATTTAGGGGGGTCCAGGGGGGAGGGCCGACTCTTTTCTTTTCAGGGATTCGACCCCCTACCGACCCAAAGGGTCCTCCCTTTGTACTATTTTGATATATCCATATTTGGTGACGGACCCTGAAATATTTCTAAAGGCGCCTTGGCCGACAATATATACTAATTTTGAGGTTTTGAGGGGGGAGCTCGCGCCAAAAAACCGCGATTTTTTGGTCAAAATTTTCCAAAAAGTGCCTAAAAACGCCTTTTTTGGCCTGTTTTTCAAAATTTTGCCTGCGGCGCAGAAATTTTGACCAAAACAGGGTCTTTTTGCTGATTTGGAAGAGCTCGGAAAATCAATTTGGTCGACCTAAATTTTTTGAAAATCCGCCCCCCCCCCCCCTCAAGAAAATCCTAGATACGCCCTGATTATCATGATTAAATGTTTTCAGGACCTTCCATTCCTGATAGTTCGTCTTATGCTAGTATTCCGCTTCGGAGTGAACCAAAACGATTCCATCTACTTCTTCATGGTCAAGAACTCAGTGCTGGTCATGATGGACGTCTACCGACTTATGGTCATCCTACTCAGTCCCAGTGACGACGAAGACGATGACTCACTTCAGAATTTAGTCCCTATTCTGTCTCATGAAGTTCAAGTTATAACTGTGCATGGAAGCGAAAAGAGGAAGAAAAAAAGCAACGAAGAAAAGCATTCAAAAACAGACGAAGTCGATGTTGAAAATTTGCCCTCAGGGTCAAATGCGTGAGCGTACAATGATGAGTTTTTGTCATTTTCAATCTCGGGAAAAATTACTCTTGCAATTTTAATGCAAGAAACCAACATACAATTAATGTCATTCTTGAAAACTTGAATTTCATTCTTATAATAAAGTTAGTATGTGACAGAAGTTTCATGTAAAGAAACAAGTCCATCCTAATTTAATCAATTTTTTAATGCTTCACTATATTGTCATTTGTTCCTTATCAAAAATTAGTTGCAGTGAAAAATTTGCTGTCAAAAAATAATACTAAATTTAGCATGCTGCCACATGCAAGAACTAGTCACCCGTATCTTGCACGTGAGAGCAGAAATTTATTTAAGGAGCGATCGACATCTTTTGAAAAACCAGCAACACATACGCAGCAAAAACGAGTGACGTTGATAAAAAATTTTTGAGGTCTGTGGAAACAAATGAAAGACTCCCAATGACTCCACGATTCTAGATGAATGATACAAACGATTGATGGCAGTTAGAACCTATAAAAAACCTATTTAACTTCTTGGGGAATTTTAAAATCATGTCAAAAAGTTCGGAGATTAGGTTGATTGATGCAAACCTAGGATGAATGATAAAAACTAATGATGGCAATTAGTTTTCTTTGAAGGAGTCGTAATGGCTATAACTAAAAAAAGTTTTTCGGTTTAAGTTTCAAAATTGATTTTCTCAAAAGATCTCGTCTAAAAGAATACAGAGGAAACACTTAGCCTCAATGTGATTTTAGGACGGGAGGAGGGGGGCGGACCCCTGATTCTCAAGGATTACACCCCCTGTCGACCCAAAGGACCCCTTTTTTTTTACTATTTTGAGATACCTTTTTTGGGAGACGGACCTAAAAGTTTTCTCTGCCTTTGGTGCAGATATATACTATTTTTGAGGGGGAGTGCGAGCCAAAAAATGGCAATTTTTTTTGTCAAAATTTTCAAAAAAAGTGCCTCAAAACGCTGAAGAAAATTTGGCTAAAACCACGTCTTTTTAGTGCTTTGGTTTGGGAGCTCGGAAAATCATTTTGAACGTCCTTAAAAAAAGGTCGACCCTCAAAAAGAAAATCCTAGATCCGCCCCTGCTCAATCTAAGTATTTTATATCCTCAATTGTCCATTAAGAGCTCTTTATGATCCCTTAATTGACTATTGAAACTATGGTTGATAAATCGAAGGTAATTTATTATTTTGAAATTTGGCTCTCCAAACAATCTTACTGGTATCGTTTTAATTTAAAATACCAACCAACTTTTTTTCCAATGATTGAAGAAAAAATTAAATGGCATTTTATAACAAAAAAATTCTAAAAAGTACCAACAATTTCTGATATTAGCGTAGGATACACTCTGTTGAAAAATTTCGAAAGTTCATTGAAGGTTGTACACAATACATGCCTAGTTTGGTACACAATACATGCCTAGTTTGCAGGTCTTCGTTTTTTGAAAATGCTTTTTTTATTCAAATTTCTATAAAATAAAAAAGATTGCTCTTATCAGGGCAAAACCTTGAATGTTCCAAGTGCCCATTAACTGGTCTCGAATAAATGTAAAATGGTATATTATTATATTTGTGGTATTAAATGGAAATATTAAACAATACTGCTCATATCAGGGCAAAGCCCTGAATGTTCCGACTGCCTTTTAAGGTTTGTGGAGCGGTGTTAACGTTAAAAAATTAAATGTAGTAAATTCAAAAGAAAAAAAATTCTAAACTTTTTCTAAATTTTTTTATGAAATCATCCCCCCACACGCCTTATAAAGTACAAAAGAAAAATTTCGCTCTTTGTAACAAATCAATTATGGCAAATAAGTTTCTTTCAACCAATTAGTAATGATTTCTAAGACGGATTAAATCTCCGCTTACGCGTTAATAGCGCAAAATATATCGCGCGTTAATTGTCCCAAATTGGCCAAAATGGCAATCTTTAAACACTCATAACATACAAAATGATCACAGGTAAATATTTTTTAAATTTAAATTCAGGAAACAATACTTTTTTAATGATATTAAAAAATTCCGTCAAAAATGTCTAGTTAAAAAGTCAAAAACTATCTGAAGAAAAAAACACTCCCCGACCACAAATATTCCGTTACTTTCGTATCGAAAGTCGGAACAATAATGTAAAAAAAATTGATAAAATTTTGACACTTCAGACTGATTATTTCAAATTTAAAGTGTTAAAATTTGATATGTGTATGTAACTAATAAGACAAATTAGATTGCCTCATTTCAATTTGAAATTACTCAGTGTGATAGATAATTTGCCACGCTTAAATAGTGTGCGCTACACTTTCAGCAACAAAATATAACAAGACTGCTCGTATCAGGGCCAAGCCTTGAATGTTACGACTGCCTTTTAAACTCTATGGAGCAGTAACAACATGAAAAATGTTATGAAACAAAAATAAAAAATTTTAAAAAAATTGAAATTTTTGTGAAAACAACCCCCACACATCATATTAAGTTTGAAGTGATAGATATTGCTCCTATTAACAAATCAATTATGGCATATAAGCTTCCTTGAACCAATTTGGAGCTATTTCTAAGACGGATTAAACCTCGCTTACGCCTTAACGCGAAATATATCGCCCTGTAATTGTCCCAAATTGGCCAAAATAACAATCTTTTAACCTTAAATGATATTTAAAAAATCCCGTCAAAAATGGCTAGTTAAAAAGTCGAAATTTCTCTGAAGAAGAAAAACTCACCCTGAGAACAAATATTCCATTACTTTCATTTCGAATGTCGAAACAAAAAGAACAGCTTAGCTAGATTCCTTTCACGCGAATATAGTGGTTCATGAACACGGCGGACCCACGAACATATAGCAATCGAGCCACTGAGAGTAAATCTTTTTTATAAAGTTGATATAAAAAGAAAAAAAACTACTAGCATATAATTTCCTCACTTTTTTCACAAAATGGAACACTACGCAAATTACGACTTCAAAATCAAAAACTTTTTTATGGTTCTATTATTTTATTTTAATATTTTGATAAAAGATAAATAATTTGAACGAATATTGAGAATTGCTTAGTTTTCATAAATATCTAAATATCTAGTTTTGATCTTTAAGGATTAACACTAGCTAATGAAACATCTATCGACCACTTGATATCGCCTACACCAACATCTTTTAACACGGTAAAATTTATTGTAGTTATCAAAATATTTTGATTGCAAGTCTCAAGTATATAACAAATTGCTATGAACCTACCCGCACTCAGTAAAAAGAGAAAATAATCGATTATATTATTAAAAAAATCATACTTTTAGCAAAATTATAATTAATTATAAGCGCCAATTTTAGATGCTTAAACGATTTATAATCCATTACAATGATAACATTTTGGTGACATTTTAATAAATTATAACCAATTATAACTGATTATAATTTTTCCGAAAATAGCTCATAACCTCTTATAATCTCTTAGATTCTCTTATAATCTATTATAATCTATTATAATCTATTATAGTAGATTATAATCCCTTTTTCTATCAAAATATTATTTTACAAGAAAAAATCAAGCTTAATGGATTATAATTTAGCTATTCTGCATGAAAACACAGTAAAAATCAGTAAGAAGTGGGAATCAGTACGCCAGGGGCGGATCTAGGATTTTCCCGAGGGAGGTGGGGTCTCCTAAACCCTATAACGGTTGACTAGATTGATTCCAAGCTCTCCCAAGGCATTAAAAAACCTTGTTTTCGTCAAATTTCATGCACCACATGTTTTCGTCAAATTTCATGTTTTTTTTGCGTGCTCTTCAATTGGTTGCCGAACTAAAAGAAAATGCACGCAAAACAAAACAAAACTAAAATGAAATGAAGCGATAACGTTTGTTGAATAATAATGGATTATAATTCAATAAAATTTGAGAAAACAAAACTTTCATAAAATCATCGATTATAATCGATTAGAATCGGTTGTAAATATTTTTATTTTTTGAAAAATAGTAACAATATAATCCATTTTTAATCGATTATAATCAATTCTTTTTGAAATGTATGGAGACTGAAATCCATTATAATTTTACTGAGTGCAGGTAGATAGTTTTTGAACATCAAAAGTTAATCTTTATTGGGTAATTTTGAAGATGATATTTTCCATCATTGATAAAAAAAACAAAATTAAGACCATAGCCAGACTAAAAAACTAATATTGAGTCTTCCGACGAATATGATCACCTATATTGAAGACTCTTTTTGATTAAAAAGCGAGACAAACTAAGATTTGAAATGATTCAAAATGTAATTCAGTAGACGAGTCAAAATTTTATGATTAGAGGGACTTTAAGTGCGAAAAAAAAATTGTCAGGGAAACTTTCATTAAAAAAATGTCTCGTGTAATGGTGTAAATTTGGGACCAATTTTGCAGGAAATCCGAAGACGTTGAAAAAAATTTCAAAAAAGGTTGAAAAATATTTCAAGACTGATTGATAAAGTTTTTACATTCAAATGAAAAAAAATTCTTTCCGACAACACTATAAATGCAATTTATGCTTCATTTCAAGATTTAACTGCAGCATCATTCATTGGCAAAAAATACAAACTGTTTTGAAAGAGCCATGAATCACCTCGACGCTTACAGGCCAGTTAAACTTGTTTCCTTTTGTTGCTTGGACTAATAAATACAAATACAAAAACTTCAGACAGATCATTTTATAAAGTTATTTGAGCAAAAAAATCGAGAAGTTGTAAGTTGTTGTAAATATTTTTTTCTTTCTTGAAAATTGAAAGTTGCGGTGATTTTACACTTATTGAAGATGATACATTTTACATAAACCAAGATCGTTTGTCGATTTTTATAATGACATGCAAGCAGATGTAGACAAACTGGACATTCAATTTGGACAAACAACTTGGCGAAGGGGATATTCTACGGTACGTCCCTTGGGGGAGGGGGGACTGGGTTTAAAACTATCATATGCTTAACCGTTGATTTACCTCTTTACAGGGGGGGATATTCGCTACTAGGTACCCGAGGGGATATAGTTAAAGAGATCCTGGAATCGTATGGTTGATCCATATTTTGTGTATAATGGTTTAGTTATGCCGGCATTTGCATCACTTGCGAGAGCAGGGGACTTGCTTGAATTCTCTGTTTGGATTTTTATGGTAGTCGATACATTGTTCAACTTTAAGTTTTTTATGCTAGTCGATACACCGCCCTCCTGATGTAAGGTACTTTGCTGTGCCAATATCCGTCATCCATTGTTTATTGATCTCAAAAAAAAAATTGTAATCTAATGATTTGTTTCTTGTCCGCACAACAATGCTTCGAAACTGCTCAATCAATTAATCGTAAAGTAACAGATTTAAACTAGGAAGTATAGATGTGAACTAGCCAAAAGGTCAATTTGAAATCAAAGACCTCGTCAAAGGAACGACAACGAAATGAATCGATTCGCTAGAATTAAGAAGAATAGGATCATTATAATGGAAGATTATATTCATTCTGTTGCCGACCTTTTTGCGAATCCGGCTCTGGCTTCCTCGAAGTAACTGGAATTGCAGATTTCTGGTTGATAATTGACGAAAATTTCGGATAACGTGAAATTAGCCTTCTTTTTGATTTCAATGAAGATTCCTCCCAAGTTAACGCAATCCTTCAAGCTTCCACCTTGACACGGGATGTACCGTAGACTTCGGGAAGCATGTTAGTAAAGATTATGCTAGTCTATTATAATGATAAACATATTAAACTTTTACCAGGCTCACAAATTAGTGGACTAGAATGTCATTTTTGTGTGAACCAACTCTTTATCCAGCTTAAAATTTACATTTTAAATCGATCAACATTCGGCCATTGATATATCGAATCAACTTATTGAATGATTGCCTGCAATTAATCGTTCGAGCCAAAAACTTGCAAGTGCCAAAAGCAATCTGATCATCATCAGAAAACAAATCCAAGAACTCTATAAGTCTAAAAATGTTTATTAGAACCAGTTCTAAACTAGTATTTTTAAATCAATTACATTGATAAAGCAATCTCTATAAAATATTAATAACTAACCAATCATATTCCATCACTAACATTGACACTTATTTTCAAGAAATGTCACTCTCCGAACTAAAAACACTGCATCACTTATGTGAACTCGAACGTAAACAAACACTACAATCGGAGGGGGGACTGGGTTTAAAACTATCATATGCTTAACCGTTGGTTTAAATTTTTACAGGGGGATATTCGCTACTAGGTACCCGAGGGGATACAGTTGAAGAGATCCTGGTATTGTATGGTTCATCCATGTTTTGTGTATAATAGTTTAGTTATGCCGGCATTTGCATCACTTGCGAAAGCAGGGGACTTGCTTGAATTTTCTGTTTGGATTTTTATGCTATTCGATACATTGTTTAATTTTACGTTTTTTATGCTACTCGATACACCGCCCTCCTGATGTAAGGTACTTTGCTGTGCCAATATCCGTCATCCATTGTTTATTGTTCTGAAAAAATATTTGTAATATCATGATTTGTTTCTTGTTCGCAAAACAATGCTTCAAAACTGCTCAATCAATTAATTCCTCGTATGATTCCTCGTGAACTCGGATGATTCCTCGTGAAATCATTAGAGTTATTTGCATTTTATATGCCGTGTAGAGGTAAGCTTTTTTGGACATTTTTTTCAATCTTTTGGAATAGTTATAACCATTTGATTCTAAAAATATGAAATGAAAATCGATATATGGAAGAAAGAAATGTTTCTCTTTGAACCCGTATTATTGCGGAACAACCGGTTTTTTCGGCCAAGCTTGAGGTGTACTTTGACCGTGCTCAATCGTGCTCGCCGTTGCTCGAGGTATGTTTTGACCGTGCTCGAGGTTTGTTTCTATCGTGCTTAACCTTGCGCGAAATATGTTTCGACCCGGCTCGAGGTTTGTTTTGACCGTGCTCGAGTTTTTTTTTGATTTCGTGCTTGACCAAAACCCCTGACTCTACTATTATTTTTCTATCGATAACTGACATGTGCTCGACTTTATAACTCGAAATTCAAAAAGAGCACTTAGACCCCGGTTCTAACAATTACAATCTACGGCGTTCACCCTCTTGATTTTACCTAGAGTGACTTACACCTCCACCCACCTCTAGCTGAAATGTTTTTATTCACTTTTAATGCTTGGATTTCAGTTGGGTGATGGGACACCTTTAGAGAAGTCAAAAGATTTCAGGACTAGATCAAATCACAACAAGGATATCTAATTACTAAATAAGTAGCACATAATGTTCCAGCTACACTGATTAAAGACAAAGAGCTTCAAAAATAATCCAAAATTTTTGAATGTTTCGTAGAAATCAAATCACAATCGAGGGGGCCAAAAGTGACACCAGATTTGAGCCATGGCAAGTTTTCTGATGTGCTTGAGTTTGTCTCGATACAAAATCATATGCCATAATTACTCAGCACCCGCAAAGGGTTGTTGCAAGCAAACAACAATGAAAATTCATTGAAAAAAAAAACATTCGACAAAAACCACAATGATCAGATTGTTTGTTTCATTATTTGAAAAGCCTATGATGATGCAAAAATCCAGTAATTACAGCTTTTACCTATGAGTAAGAAGTTCTTTGACGGCTCTTAGTTTTTAAGTTCAATGAGACTAGGGATTAGCTGTTGTCCCACCTTTTTCTCCAATTTCTCATTAACTTATATATGCTGCAGAAGTCTTAAGAGAAGTTATTTTCTTTTTTCTCCCTTAGTATAGCACGAGCTGATATTTTAAAAAGTTGCTCTGGCCATTTTGGAAAATGTTTTAGTTTGCGTTAGGTTTGCATATAGTGATTTATGATGAGGTTTGTCGTCCATGAATTATCATTAGGTATAGATAATAATAGTCACCATGTAATATGAGACAACCAATAGTCCTCGTTTATTTTATGACAATCAACCAATTCTCCTCATGTAATAAGTGATGATTTGCAATGGTTCCAAATAACTTTTTTGGCAAATTTATGTGGAAAATTTGAAAAAATTGAAAAAAAGTCTAAGAAAAAACTTGAAAAATGATCAAGCAGTTGTTCAAACTTAACTTCAATTTTTATAAATTTTTATTATAAATAGATGATCCCCAAGGATTCCTATGTTAAAAAAATGATCCCTATATATAACTAATGATCTCTAAATATAACTGATGATCACTACTCATAAATAGTGTTACCTATGAATAACTTATAATCCCGTTAATTAACTTTTGATATCAATGTATAACTAAAGATCACTACGTATAACTAATTATTCCTATATATATATCGTGAGCCCTATTTATATTTTACGAGCCCTAATTGTAACCAGGGATCCATATGTATAAATAATCATCCTTTATCTTTATGTGTAACAAATGATCCCTCTGTGAAACGATTAATTTATATGTATAATTTTTAATCTCCATTTATAATTAACATTCTTTACATAAAATAAAAAAAACCTAGGTACAATTGCTTACCTTTATGCATAATTAAAGACCTCGTATTCTAACCTATATTTCTAATAGTCCCTATGTGTTTGTAATGATCGTTTTTTTTTTAAATTAATGATCCCTGAAGCTGATGAATCCTATATGTTGATGAGTTCCTATATGAATCCTAATTGATTCCATGGTATATCTAAAAATATCTATGACTTTTTTATGACCCCTATGTTTATCTAACAATCCCTAAAAGTAGCTCATCATCCGTATGTTTACTGAAAGATATCATATCAATAATTTTAACAAATGATATAAAAGTGAAGTTTCTCCTCACCTTGGAATCAATCTGATCATTAGTTGATTCCAAGGTTAGAGTTTACTTCAAATAATCCTTATTTGATTTTGCATTGGTAATGATCATAACTGTTTTTCTAAAAGGCTATATAGCGAACTCTCTCAATGCCCCTATAGAATATTTCATTCTTTTCGCCTCCACCACATTTTTTACATAGACATAATGCTCCTGTTTCTAATAGTTTTTGCTGCAATAGTTTGCAAGAAGCAAAAAAATTATAAAAGTTGCAGAAACTTACATAGTAGCTACAGCTTTTTGTCTGCATATATGTCTGTTTGATTGTATGTTTTTTTGTATTAAGGTATGTATAGTGGCTTCCATGTATCTGATGTGAGTGTGCGTCTTTATATATATCACTATACTGATATGTAATACCTATGCATGTATATGTGATCTGATGTTTAAATGGCTGCTTGTTAATTTGATTATATGTAGTAGTAGTATAGAAAACTGAATAATTGTATTAGTGTCTGTTTGTCTCTATGATGTACGTAGTGGGAACATTGAAAAAGGCGCATGCATGAGAGTACAAACTTTAGTTTCTCCAATTGCATTTTGTTATTGTATATAAATTTTTTGCATGTTTCTTGCCTCGATTTAAGTTTTTCCATGTTTGAATTTTTATATTCTTAAGTATGTATTGGTAAAAATTTGATTATAAGTAATTTGATTATATGTAGTAGTAGTAGTATAGAAAACTGAATAGTTGTATTAGTGTCTGTTTGTCTCTATGATGTACGTAGTGGGAACATTGAAAAAGGCGCATGCATGAGTGTACAAACTTTAGTTTCTCCAATTGCATTTTGTTATTGTATACAAATTTTTGCATGTTTCTTGCCTCGATTTAAGTTTTTCCATGTTTGAATTTTTATATTCTTAAGTATGTATTGGTAAAAATTTGATTATATGTAATTTGATTATATGTAGTAGTAGTATAGAAAACTGAATAGTTGTATTAGTGTCTGTTTGTCTCTATGATGTACGTAGTGGGAACATTGAAAAAGGCGCATGCATGAGTGTACAAATTTTAGTTTCTCCAATTGCATTTTGTTTTTGTATACAAGTTTTTTGCATGTTTCTTGCCTCGATTTAAGTTTCTCCATGTTTGAATTTTTATATTCTTA
>NW_026971528.1:0-30970 GCF_963678635.1 Symsagittifera roscoffensis | reverse complement strand
GAGGGAATTTTTGGTTCGTTTTTTTTTCAAACAAGTTTCCATTTTTTACGCGGGTAGTTTTGAAATTGAGTTTGGCGCAGGCAATGGCTCATAAAATCTGAAAGGGGTTAATGCTTTCATTTGAAAATCAAAAAACATATTTCACCATTGCAAAATAATGGAGTTTGAAAATAGTTTTTATGGCCATTTTGGGAAAATAAATGCGAGCAATTTAACAGTTTTCTGATGAAGGTTAGCGTAATCAGTGAATTATTTAGGCTCATAAAATAGACAAGTTTGCATTGGACGAGTTAGAACTAGATTCACTAGATTAAGTTAACAAGATTAGAAATTTTTCTCTTTTTTTTGGCATGGCTTGTGAAGCAACATTTGAAAAAAAAACTATGAGATGTAAAACAAAATAGTCAGAACACTGAAACCTTTGCCTGCCTGGACTCGAGCATCATTACTCAGTCATCTTTCCTTTTCTTTTCTTTTACGTATCTCAATTTTGATACTATTAGCACAAAGAGTAATAGCAAATTTTCATCGTAAAAATTTTGTGATTTATACTTTAACTCGAAATTTGATTTTTTTTCCTGAAAAATTTAAATTACAAACTGGGCATAGAATTTTTTTTTCTCCAAAATATTTTCATTGTATTTTAATTGAAAGTGCTTTAATCAGACAACCCGTTGATTATAGAGAAAAAATTATCGTGAATTTTTTATTGCTACTTGATTTTAGCTACTTCAAACACATATCATAGTGAGTAAATCATTGCGCCTTAATGATGTTTTAATTGCTATAACTTTCATTCCCACAAAAATTCTGCCTGTTTCGGGATGATGCGCTTCTTAAATGTGACTTTTTGGTCTCAAGTTCTGGGGCCAAGAAAGAAGAATGGGAAAAATTGGCACTGATGAATAGTGGAAGAAATGTTTTTTTTCTAAGTTAAAAAAATAACTAAGAAGTTTTAATATTTTTTTTGTGTAGCTACATTAAGCGTCTCGCAAATTCGCCATTGCTCAGATCTCAATAAACTTTTGAAATTGGTCGCAGCCGAAGCATCTTTTTTCTTAATTGCAGGCATTGGTTTGTCTGTTATCCTGGAAGAAAATTTGTTAAAATTTACTTCTTAAAATATCAAAATAAATTCCGTTTTTTTCTGATTGTCTAATTTGCTCGTCCTTTAGTTTCCTATACAATTGTTTGCTCATATTAACTATATAGTTTTGGCCTTTTAAATAGCCAGGTCCTAAACTAGACAAATTTTTAGGGCAATTTCATTTTCAAAAAATTAGCTCAAAAATCTTTTTCTTTTTCCTAAGTTTGACTCAAAATGAAAATAAAACTAACAAAACTAATAAAACTAAAAAAACATAAATTATTTTTATTATCAAAATATGCTGGGGGAAGACCTGAGACATGCATAAAAGTGCATATTGACCTGAGACGTGCATATTTTGATAATAAAACTAATTTATAGGTCCCTTTTAATGTTCCGACAGCCTTTTAAACTCTATGGAACAACATTTGTCTGAGAAAATTGACGAATTGTTCAAAAAAAATGAAATCATTATAAAAATTGTTTTGAACATATATATATTTTGTCCCCCATCCACACAGCATATGAAGAAAAAAATGATAGATTGTCCCCCATTCACACATCATGTGAAGAATAAAATGGTAGATTTTGCTGCTAGTAACGAATCAAATATGGCAAATAAGCTTCTATCAACCAATTTGAACAATTTCTAAGACCGATTAAATCTTCGCTTTCGCGTTAATAGCGGTAAATAAATTGCGCGTTAATTGTCTTAAAATGGCTTAAAAGAAAATGTTTAAACCCCCGTAACAACTTTACAAAAGATGATAACACATGAAATATCTTTTTATGTTTGAGCTCATGATAACAACTGACTTTGGATGATATAAAAAAGTTCCGTGAAAAACGACTAGTTAAAAAGTCGAAATCGTTTGGAGACCAAAAAAAAACACCGTGAGCAAAAATATTCCTTTAATTTCCTCAAAAGTCGGAACAACAAGTTTCAGACCCTTAGACCCCTCTTATATTTTTTTTGGAAACTTTTTGTTTGAGCGTGAGACTGATTTAGCTAGCGACTAAAATTAAATTTGATTTTTGCCTCAATTTTGTAAAGTGTTTTGAACAAAAAACAGAATGTAATCATTTTTACATAGATATCGAAATTTACGACGATCCCGAGGTGGTCAATAGTGGTCAACCGAAGCAGCCTGTATTTGATTTATTTAATCGAAAAATTTTCCTGAATTGAAATGTGTTGTTTTTATTTGCCAATTACTGTGTCGCCTTTGTCAAAAAAATTAGACATCATGCAGCAGATTTTTTTTTTTTCAAAAACTTCGTATTCACGTATTTTGAAAGTGCACTGAAAAAACATCTTGCAGATAGCCATAAAAATATGATTACAAAGCTACCAATGAGAATTAGGCCAACTTGAAAACTGAACTAGTTCTTTTAAAGGTCTTGCTCACTAATTATCAGTGACCGAAGGTCATACTAAATATTCGTGATTTATCATATCAGTATTTAGTTTGCTGATCAAATTGAGAAATATTAGGATAAAGTTCGATGCGCCACTGTTATTTTGTGCATCATAATTTGATAAATATATTAACTAAACTTTTTCATTTTCAGTTGTTTTTGGCTGAAGTTATGGTCAACCTTAATTTTTGGTTCGTTCCTCGTACAAGGTCTACTGTTATGTTGAGGTGCCTTTCCAACATTCCAGATTCGACAATTTATTTTGAAAAATTTTGCTGGGCACGACACGCAGAAAAAAAAGCTTCCTTTTCTAAACGAATTAGGTTTTGATGCTTCAAACTTTGAAACTCGTGATCAAATTCTCGCTCAACTTCAAAATGACACCAAAAAGTACAAAACCTTTTCAAGATATTACTGGAGTGGTAAAACCGGAGCATTATCCGCTTATCATGCACAAAGAATCAGTAAATATTTTTCTGTTCAGACATCCAGCGTTGACAATGACTTCCTGGGTTCCGACTCTGGAGAAGAACTATTTCGACACAATGTATGAAAAAAATCCGCCTGTACTTGTGACGAAAGAGGTGTATGAAGATATGCTGGAAATGATAGAGTATGTAGAAAAGAATTGCGACACGCCCCCTTTACTGCTACAAAGTTAGTCATCTGTCGAGAGACACGACGAATTTGGGGATTTTGGAAATGCCTATCCGAATTGAGGTTCAAATTGTATAGTAGCGAGTTTGAGTCAAAAAGTCAAAATATACCAAAACTTTCATGTGAAAGTCTATACGTACCAAATTTATACGGTCGCAAACTTCTAAGCGAGAGCCTGAAAAGTTCATATCCAGACTGTAACTACTTTATGTCCAGAACTTTTGGGGTTTTTAATCCAGATTTTGGCGACTTTATGATTTTTTATTTGTAGTTTTTTTGTGCCAATGAAATTAAGAAGATGAAAGTTTGTATGCTAGTAAATAATTTTGTTCAAAAAAAATGCAGGTATCAAGATAATATGATAAACGAGTCTGCGCAGGTTAATTTCAAAAATTTTCTAACAAGTGTACATCTCGAACTTTATTTCGCCTTCTTACTAAAAAAATGTGCCCGGGCCTAAGACATGATGACCTCTGTCAAATGAGAAGGGAGTAACCAAATGTAGTGACAATTAGAAATGACAAGGATTTTCGATGTGAATTAGAAATAGGTAACAGATGGATTTAGTACAAGAATTACTAAGACAAGGAAATTATTTTCTCATCAGCATTTACTTTATCATCGCTTTTTTTAACGAAACTTTCAAGTGAGAAGCCTAGCTGGTTTTTTCAAAAATGAGTAGTTTTTTTTTTATTTTTGTTAGTTTTTTCCTGCTACCTGAAATTTTGATCGAAACAATTGAAAACAGTGTTCAGTGGGTAATGATTAATAGCTAAAAACTAACTTCAAAATTGTTGGGCGAAAAAGATTCGCCGATAATCAAATTCTAGCCATCTTATAAATATTTTTTAGGTGGAAAGTGACAAAAATGAGACCAAGTTTTCCTCACAACTTATGAACTTAAGCCATGTTCAACAAAGTTTTAAGCCACACTTGAACTTATTCTAAATAAATTAAAGTAGCCAGATTGGGTTGAAAAAGGGCATACCTTACGCCATAGAACAATAATTGGTGATATATTACAATATATGGCAGGTTCAAGTTAAAAAGCTGGATCGCTACTTGTGCTTCGAGCAGTGTATTTAATCTTTTTCAAAAGCCAAGTTTTTTGGCAAAAAATATGTAAAACCTGAATTTTTGATCAACATTTCGTCTGGCAGAGTATTGTTTTTACAAGAACTAACTTAGTAGCATGCACAATCGAGTGAAATGAAATGACTATTTAATGCAGTATTATTTTCAAATTTAATACATGTTAGAGTATATCCCCCAATAAATCAATTTTAAATTGGTATAAACAAGCTTCTTTATTGCTATAAACAAGCTTTTTCAAATAGCTTTAGGTCAGCTCAGCGTGCTATGAAAAATATCAATAAAATTCGCCCTGTCAAGTAAAATGTTCTGAAAATTTTTGTCTAGGCGAAGATTTGTGCTCAAAGGAGAAAAACATAAAGGCAATCAAATACATATGTGATCTTATTGGGGTTGAATTTGAGGAATCCTTTCTGTCATGGAAGTCATATGATCTTCTAGATCCAAGTTGGGATTCACACCATCTAGCTCGAGCGTCTGAGAAGCGCTACGGGTGGTTCCGTCGCGCAAATAAGTCGGCTCATTTTTATTTTGTTTCATCATGTGATACTTTCTATTCAACAACGAGCTTTGTCTTTTTAAAGGATTTTGAAAATTTTGACCAAACTTTACAAGAAAAACCTAAAGTCTCATTGAAGGCATTTTCAATCAATTTTTTTCCAACAACAAAAGGACCAAATTGCTTTCATAACTGCCGCAAATTAGCAGTTTGACCAAAAATAAACCTTAGCCAGTACCTTACACATTTTTGAGTGCTTTAGCATGCATTGATTACGGCATATTGTCATTTAAAATGAAAATGAGCCGTGATAGTTCTACGCAAGTCGACATGGCAAAAATCAGAAGCGACAGACCTGACGTAGCGGAAGAAATTGACGGAATGATTCCTGTCTACATCGAAATCCTGAAGCATTGGAGACCAATTGAATAAATATTGTATTTTGACCTTTACCGTTTTTAGTATTTGGAATTATACTTTTAAATCACTTCTTCTCATCAGAATGACCTTTCCGAAGTTTTGAACTAAATTTTTGCAACACAGTTACCAGTTCAAAGTTTTTTGAGCGGTTTTTGAGCGGTCTTCCCGGGTCGAGGTCCCAGACCCCCCCCCCCCCCGCCCCAACTTACCCCCCTCCCCCTCCAACGTACCCCCCCCCCCCCCCCCCCCACGTACCCCCTCAACGTATCCAACATCATAGTCGATCAACCTATGAAATCTGTCTTGTTCATTGACGAGTGACTCGTGGTCATTTTGGTAGATCTCTCATTTAGGCGGAGGAATCAATCCCTTCTATCCGGGAAACGATTGATTGAGTCCTCTAATTCTCTGAAAGCAATTCCCTTGGTTACCCCTCAACATATTCTAACATATTCAGTAGAACAAATACAGCGAATATGAAGCTAGAACAAATACAGCGAATATGAATCTTCCAGCAAGTCAGCAAAGACTAACGGATAAGGCGTCTGACTTCGAATCAGAAGATTGCGGGTTCGAATCACTCCGTGGTCGACTTTTTATTATTAAATATTGCGCGATTTTTGAGCGGTTTTTTTAGATAAACCGCTCAAAACCGTTCAAATCTTGCGCGGTTTTTTTAGATAAACCGTTCAAAAACCGCTCAAACCGCTCATTTTGAAGCAAGATTTTGAGCGTAATTGTCTAAAAAAACCGCTCAAACCGCTCAAATCTTGCTTCAAATTAGGTGTAAATTCTCGACTCGGGAATCGTAGTGTAATTTCCAAAATGCAGTAGTCATACTACCAAAAAAGTATGGGCCAAAATAATTTTGGCTGCTGTTTTGACGAATTTCAAAGCATTTTGTAGGTAATCTTCGTCGACTTAAGACTTCGTGAAGACAAAGACCTTGGGATTTTCCGTCATTGATATGTTGCGAAAATCATGGTGTGAGTAAATCCGCAAGTGATGAACTCTGATGTAAAAAGCTAAGAAAAACTTTTGACGATAATCGTTACAATAGTTGATGATGTTTTAAATGACGTCCTTCAGTCAAGTTTTCCTCGTGTTATTTGGAAAAAAACAGAGTTGTGTTTTACCATCACTTCCACCGAATTGGGTAAAAACTCCAAGATAGAGGCGGTAGTAAACGTGTTTCCAGCTAAAAAAAATGACTAAAATTTCCCTCTTCATTAAAATTTCCGTGCCTCTGCTCAGCATTGGAGATGATCCTTTTAATCACGTGACCAGTCTTTTTGATTCTTAATAAGCAGTGTTCAACTTATAATTAATGTTGTGCCCATTATTTTTATTGGTTAACACTTTCTGCGATAACCTTTAATTAGCTCTGTCTGCGAGAGCTGCGGATCAAGGCAAAAATATATCGTTTGTCCGTTCTGCTGAAAACAAATTTAATTCATTGATTAAATTTCTGCTGAAAGCTGGCAGCTGTAGTATTGAAACTATTCTACGGGCATAAAAACGTTTGTTTTAACTGATTACTTAAGGTTGGAGTGGACTCCTTTTCACTTTAAAATTGTCAATTTTTTAAATAATGGTACGATTTTTTTCATTCTTTAAAGGGAATCCAATCAGCCTTTGATTTGCATGTGATTTTTTTTTGTGTCGTTGATAGGCTGGAAAAGGACCGGGTGCTAATCGTTTTTTGTCTGCATTTCAAGACAGGACATTTTAACAGGATCGTTTGGCGAAATTTTTTTTTGATATCCGACAAAATATTCCGTGAACAATTTTGGATACTTTAAAAAGAATCCAAAAAAAGTGTGTCGCAATACAAGGTAACTGATTAAAAAGTCGTGACTTGAAAGGCAGACAAAAAAACGATTAGCATCCGGTCCTTTTTCAGCCTATCAAAGACACGAAAAAAATCACATGCAAATCAAAGACTGATTGAAAAAACGCTTTTCCAAAAACAGAAAAAATCTACTGCAAAATTGAAAAATTCGAAAAGACCGGAAGATAAAACAGATTTCCGAGGAAACAAAATTTTTAAAAACAAGGTTTAAACAAAACTACTTTGAAGACTTCTTATTTTCCTTTCGCTTAGTCGAGTAAACTTTTTTCAAAAAAAAATTTGGCTTTCTCTTTGTTTTTTTTTGTTTTTTTTTAAGAACGTAGATTTTTCAAAAGTTCAAAAGGTGGACAAATCAATCAGCAATCTAGACGCGGACTACAAGCAATTTAAGTATTTGCCTATGCGTAAAAAACTAGTTAGTGATCCATTCACTAGTGAAACTAAAGACTTCTACAAAAAATTATTCATTAATTTCTACATCAGTTTTTCAGTAATTTCTGCAACCTTTCGTATTAGGCCATCCATTATATATTTCAAACACTTTTTAACTGTCGTTTCAACTATAATACTTGTCAAAATGACGATATTAGGTGAGACTTATACCCCTTTTTGTAAAACTCGAGCGACAACAGCAGACAATTACACCTCAAAGCTTGAGGTATTTTCAGACAAATCAAATTGAGTCAAATAAATTAAACAAAATGCAAAAATTAAAATTCTAAATATAAGGACGGTGAGCCTTTATCAAAAAAATTTCAAACTAAGAAAGCCAGAGACAGAAGATCTATCCCAATCACCCACGTGTTACTTCCGGCTCGAATTAATTTACACGGCTCTCTTTCTGAAACTAGCTCATGGAAACGTTATTATCTTTTATGATTATACTCTTTCAATTATTTCAAAAGGAACCAATCTCTGCCTGATTCCGCTGGCAGATTATAAATTTTTCAATTGAACATTTACTTAATTGACTTTAAACGTGCCAAAACTTAAAACCTGAAAAATAACTTCTCTTCCAAAGTGCTTGAGGTTTTTTAAATATCATCGCTTTTTATCAGAAAGAGTGAAATAAACATAAATGCAAACTAATTGTACCCTAAATTGTATGATAAGTTGATTTCTCCATCGCATATAGATTCAACCGGTCGATTTTGTCGCAATTTTTTCTCTTTCCTCACCATTTAATGAGTTTTTTTCTCAACAATTCTTAACCTAAAATAAACTTAAATCTTTCATCAGTAACAGTACCACTTACTGAAACTTTGTAAGATAAGAAAAAACCCGAAAAGACGGAAAATTGAGGGTGTTCTTTACTAACCCATTGTTTTTCTGACAATTTTTGGATACACAACGAATGAAACTTAAAACAACACAAAAAAACAAGCTCTATGGTGAACATCATAGCACCAAACATCAAATCTTAGTTTCAGCATCAAAATACTAGATTTCACAACAAAAACTAAAGCTTAAACATTGACACATACATTTCAAATTGATAAAATATGTTTCATAGGACAGCCTAAGCCAGAGAAAAACTGTTTTTCAGTTGAAAATCCAGGAATCAGGTAATCCTACCACAGTATTAGTCATAGAAGTCATAGTTACAGCCTATAAAGTTTAGATTTTTGTAATCAAGTTTTTAGTTTGCAAGTATTGATCAAGTATTTATACTTACAAATTTGACTAGACAAGCTATGAAAACAAACTTTTCGGTGTTGTGCTCCAAGTTTGAGAAAATTTAAGGTTTTTTTCAGATTTCAAGGAAACGAAATTTATTACTCCAAATTTTGTGCATGAAAAAATATAAGCTAAGTTTACCAAAACTATCGGCCAAAAATAAAAGTTTCCAACTTCAACGCCAGCAATTTCAGGTTTCAGAATCATTGTTTCAATTCAAAAAATAAAAAATCTTTGACAAAAAAATTACGGTTTTTTAGACATTAATAAGCCCTAAAGTATTATAACTGAGCATCTCATCGTAAAAGACAACAACCCTCTTTTTCAGTCTTAGGATATAGGTTTCAGGATACAAAAATGTCTAATTCAAAAAAAAACATATGTTTGAGAAAAATTCTCAATTTTTTGTTTTTGCAATTCTTTACTGTTAGATTTGACAACAACCAGCAGAATCTATAGAGCTTCCAAAACCATGTTACACATTTATCAAACAAAACCTAGATTTCTTTCTTCAAAAAATGAAAATACCGAAAAATATAATTACATATAGTACAAGAACGATTAAATGCTTCACTTCCAATCGTTTTTTAATATCGTCCAAGTACCTACATCCAAAAAGGAAAAATAGCTCAAACAACTTTTCCCAGAACAGAAATTGATCTAGCCAAAACTCTTAATTATTAATTAGAATTTAAGATTCTCTGTCCTAAAAAATTTTAATTTTATGAGTTTCCTATGCTGATCGAAAAAAAAACCTATTCCAACAAAATCAAAAATTAAAATTCTAAATATAAGGACGGTGAGCCTCTATCAAAAAAATTTCAAACTAAGAAAGCCAGAGACAAAAGATCTATTTTTAGATCAGCTGGCCAGTTGCCGCTCTTTTACCAGATATTACTTGGACGGTTCAGGTGAAAAAAAAAATTTACGCCCAATCACTCACGTGTTACTTCCAGCTCGAATTAATTTGTACGGCTCTCTTTTGGACACTAGCTCATGGAAACGTTATTATCTTTTATGATTATACTCTTTCAATTATGTCAAAAGGAACCAATCTCTGCCTAATTCCGCTGGCAGATTAAAAAATTTTCAATTGAACATTCACTCAATTGACTTTAAACGTGCCAAAACTTAGAATCCTTAAAACCTGAAAAATAACTTCTCTTCCAAATTGCTTGAGGTTTTTTTACATATCATCACTTTTTATCAGAAAGAGTGAAATTGACATAAATTCAATTTGATTGTACCCTAAATTGTATGATAAATTGATTTCTCCATCGCATATAGATCCAACCGGTCGATTTTTTGTCGCAATTTTTTCTCTTTCCTCACCATTTAATGAGTTTTTTTCTTATTTTAAAAAAAATTCTTAACCATTCTTAACGTAAAAAAAGAACTTACCACTTACTGAAACTGTGTAAGATAAAAAAACCCGAAAGGACGCTTTACTAACCCATTTTTTTCTGACAATTTTTGGATACACAACGAATGAAACTTAAAACAACACAAAAAAACAAGCTTTATGGTGAACGTCATAGCACCAAACATCAAATCTTAGTTTCAGCATCAAAATACTAGATTTCACAACAAAAACTAAAGCTTAAGCATTGACACATACATTTCAAATTGATAAAATATGTTTCATAGGACAGCCTAAGCCAGAGAAAAACTGTTTTTCAGTTGAAAATCCAGGAATCAGGTAATCCTACCACAGTATTAGTCATAGAAGTCATAGTTACAGCCTATAAAGTTTAGATTTTTGTAATCAAGTTTTTAGTTTTCAAGTATTGATCAAGTATTTATACTTACAAATTTGACTAGACCAGCTATGAAAACAAACTTTTCGGTGTTGTGCTCCAAGTTTGAGAAAATTTAAGGTTTTTTTTCAGATTTCAAGGAAACGAAATTTATTACTCCAAATTTTGTGCATGAAAAAATATAAGCTAAGTTTACCAAAATTATCGGCCAAAAATAAAAGTTTCCAACTTCAACGCCAGCAATTTCAGGTTTCAGAATCATTGTTTCAATTCAAAAAATAAAAAATCTTTGACAAAAAAAAAACGGTTTCTTAGACATTAAAAAGCCCTAAAGTAATATAACTGAGCATCTCATCGTAAAAAACACCAACCCTATTTTTGAGTCCAAGGATATAGGTTTCAGGATACAAAAATTTCTCATTCAAAAAAAAACATATGTTTTAGAAAAAATTCTCAATTTTTTGTTTTTGCAATTCTTTATTGTTAGATTTGACAACAACCAGCAGAATCTATGCAGCTTCCAAAACCATGTTACACACTTATCAAACAAAATCTAGATTTATTTCTTCAAAAAATGAAAATACCGAAAAATAAAATTACAAATACTACTAGAACGATTAATTGCTTCACTTCCAATCGTTTTTTAATATCGTCCAAGTACCTACATCCAAAAGTAAAAAAATAGGTCAAACAACTTTTCCCAGAACAGAAATTGATCTACCCAAAAGTCTTAATTATTTACTAGAATTTAAGATTCTCTGTCTTAAAAAATTTTATTTTTATGAGTTTCCTATGCTGATCGAAATGAAAACCTATTCCAACAAAATAAAAAAAATAAAGTTCTAAATATAAGGACGGTGAGCCTTTATCAAAAAAATTTCAAACTAAGAAAGCCAGAGACAGAAGATCTATCTTTAGATCAGCTGGCCAGTTGCCGCTCTTTTACCAGATATTACTTGGACGGTTCGAGTGAAAAAAAATTTTTACGCCCAATCACCCATGTGTTACTTCCTGCTCGAATTAATTTATACGGCTCTCTTTCTGACACTAGCTCATGGAAACGTTATTTTCTTTTATGATTATACTCTTTCAAGTATTTCAAAAGGAACCGATCTCTGCGTAATTCCGCTGGCAGATTATAAATTTTTAAGTTGAACATTCACTCAATTGACTTTGAACGTGCCAAAATTTAGAATCCTTAAAACTCGAAAAATAACTTCTCTTCCAAAGTGCTTGAGGTTTTTTTACATATCATCACTTTTTATCAGAAAGAGTGAAATTGACATAAATGCAAATTGATTGTACCCTAAATTGTATGATAAGTTGATTTCTCCATCGCATATAGATCCAACCGGTCGATTTTGTCGCAATTTTTTCTCTTTCCTCACCATTTAAAGAGTTTTTTTCTCAACCATTCTTAACGTAAAATAAACTTAAATCTTTCATCAGTAAAAGTACCACTTACTGAAACTGTGTAAGATAAATCAAAACCCGAAAGGACGGAAAATTGAGGGTGTTCTTTACTAACCCATTGTTTTTCTGACAGTTTTTGGATACACAACGAATGAAACTTAAAACAACACAAAAAAACAAGCTTTATAGTGAACGTCATTGCAACAAACATCAAAAATAAGTTGATTTCTTCATCGCATATAGATCCAACTGGTCGATTTTGTCGCAATTTTTTCTCTTTCCTCACCATTTAAAGAGTTTTTTTCTCAACCATTCTTAACGTAAAATAAACTTAAATCTTTCATCAGTAAAAGTACCACTTACTGAAACTGTGTAAGATAAATCAAAACCCGAAAGGACGGAAAATTGAGGGTGTTCTTTACTAACCCATTGTTTTTCTGACAATTTTTGGATACACAACGAATGAAACTTAAAACAACACAAAAAAACAAGCTTTATAGTGAACGTCATTGCACCAAACATCAAATGTTAGTTTCAGCATCAAAATACTAGATTTCACAACAAAAACTAAAGCTTAAACACTGACACATACTTTTCAAATTGATAAAACATGTTTCATAGGACAGCCTAAGCCAGAGAAAAACTGTTTTTACCCACCAAGTTTCCAGGTTTCAGTGTAATTTTCGTTAAAATTGTCAAACGTTTCATGGAAATGATATCAGTTATCGGTCAGAAATTTTAACTTTTGATAACGGATTTGGGTAAAACACAAAAGTATAACTAATAAAACCCATAGTCAGATAATATAGAACAACAAAAACCCGGTCTTAAGTGGTAATGTTTTGTTAGTTTCAGGTTTTAGAAATCAGAAATTTAGCTTTTGTTCTTAAAATTGAGCTCCCAAAGTCAAAATTTGTTTTTTTAGAGTAAATTAAAGTTGTTGGAACTTAGTTTTTAAGGCTGAAACGTATTTTTCAGAATTTGTGTTTTTTGTTTCAGATAGAAAAATCTTGCGTTTCATTTCAAAATTTTAGAAATTTAGGTAGATAAAAAGAATTTTTAATTTACTTCCTATTATTTAAACTCAAAAGTAATTAGAAGGTTTCAGTTTGGATCACTACAACCGACAGTTTTTCGGCTTGAATTTTTTTTTGACAATTTTATTGTTGGAATAGACGTGTATCAGAGGTACCAGTCTAGATTTTTATGCTCAAAAACCCAGGAATCAGGTAATTCTACCACAGTATTATTCATAGATAGTTACAGCCTATAAAGTTTAGTTTTTTTTGTAATCAAATTTTTAGCTTTCAAGTATTGATCTAGTTTATACTTACAAATTTGACTAGACCAGTTATGAAAACAAACTTTCTGGTGTACCAAGTTTGAGAGAATTTAAGGTTTTTTTCAGATTTCTAGGAAACGACATTTATTAGTCCAAATTTTGTGCATGAAAAAATATAAGCTAAGTTTACCAAAATTATCGGCCAAAAATAAAAGTTTCCATTTTCAACGCCAGTAGTTTCGGGTTTCAGAACCATTGTTTCAATTCAAAAAAATAAAAAATCTTTGACAAAAAATTAGGGTTTTTTAGACAGTAATAAGGCCTAAAGTATTATAACTGAGCATCTCATCGTAAAAAACACCAACCTCATTTTTCATTCTTAGGATATAGGTTTCAGGATACAAAAATGTCTAATTCAAAAAAAACATATTTGAAAAAAATTCTCAATTTTTTGTTTTTGCAATTCTTTTTGTTAGATTTGACAACAACCAGAAGAATTTATGCAGCTTCCAAAACTATGTTACACACTTATCAAACAAAACCTAGATTTATTTCTTCAAAAAATGAAAATACCGAAAAATATAATTACAAATACTACAAGAACGATTAATTGCTTCACTTCCAATCGTTTTTTAATATCGTCCAAGTACCTACATCCAAAAATAAAAAATAGGTCAAACAACTTTTCCCAGAACAGAAATTGATCTACCCAAAAGTCTTAATTATTTATTAGAATTTCAGATTCTGTGTCTTAAAAAATTTTAATTTTATGAGTTTCCTATGCTGATCGAAAAAAAAACCTCTTCCAACAAAATAACAAAATGCTCAAAAAACGACCAGTTAAAAACCACCGCATCTAATTTTAAATATATTTTTTAAATCCATAAAAATTTTCTGGTATATTACTAACAAGTCACCCTTTTCTACAAACCACCAAACCAGAAAAAAATTACTATTCTTTCTCGCAGAGGTTTTACAGAAATAACTTCTATTTTACAAAAACACAATCATCCGCATAGCGTTATTGATATATCCAAAAAAAATTAACTATGTTCATCCAATCCAATAAACCTCACAAAACTTAATTAATTTTTTTAACCATCAAACTTATTCAGTAAACAAAAATCCAAAATTCTTAGTACAGATAGCCAAAAGCTTACAGGTTCAGTCTATAACAAGGATGCAAACAATTTTCTTGATTTAGTAGGCACTCGACCAGCAGATCCAGGCGACGCTCAAGACGCGAATGATAACCGAAAAAAAAAACAATAATCATTTCAATTTTAAAAGATCTAGCTGCTCAATGATATCGAGAAATAGCAGCAGGTGTACCTTGGAACGATTTAAGAATTCAGTTTATAAAATATGTATACACTCACTGATAATAAACATGAGTAAAGAAGACGAATAGAAGCAGAAAACGTAAAAATACAAACTGATGAATTTATCAGAAATTACATAAATAGGTTAAGCGCCGCAGTAGATAGTGGTTAACCAAATACAGCTTTCCTTGATGATCAAAGAACACCGAAGAATGGAATCCTATGTCTGAGGATTAGACCACCAGTCTTAAATCAAAATACACACCAATTTTTAATTGAGATTCAACCTGCAACTTGACACCAACTTTAAAATCATATAGCTACCAAAGACTAAATTTTTGCAGTAAGTGATAATAATACTGAAACAGTTTCAAAACAGGTCGATAAAAATTTGGAAATTGAAGGAATAAACGATCTATTTGAAGATTTAACAGGACTAGTGAACGATCAATAAATAGAAGCTGCCTTTAATCTAAAAGAGCATACAAATAGATAAAACAACCCAATGTTTTGCAAATGATGTTGCATGTCAGGCCATACGACAACCCAGTTCTCTAAACTGAAATAGCAACAGGAGCAAACTTATGCAACACTTCAAAAAAGACATAATGCTTACTGAAATTACCATAAATCTGGTAGTAACCCAACATTAGACTATAGTTTTAGTGGAATGAACTTAAAAGAGATCTTAAAAAACTCTACTCTAAATTTTGGCCAGAATAACAATTTCTAAAATTAGCTTCCATCAATCGCCGGCATTCATGTCCTCAAATTCAACTTTTTTCGAGTTCTATACTTTCAAAAATAGAACACATTAACATTAACATTGTCTACATAAGACTTCACATCAAAATTGTAGGACGAATTTTTCTTTTTTGAAACTGTCCTCATGAAAAACTACCAAAATTAACAACCGAGAGGAAACATAACTATTCCAATTAACTGTTTTCATATTTGGTTTTTTTGAAAATGCTTCTCTTTGTTGACTCATATTGGCCCAATTGTAGTTCGAAAATCTTCTGTTTTGTATCAGATTTGAATTAAAACTGTTTCTTACTCTGACGAAGGTATTGTCAAATTAATTACAGTGTTTTGAGTATTTATAGCTTGATATAAATGTATCTAGTTGACACGAACAAAATTTTAAAGCTGTATCCTTCGTTAATAATATTATGAATAAAATGCAACTAAGGAATTGTTTTATTTTTTTGCTTTTCATCGTGGAGGAACACAAAAATCAGACCTGTGTAATAACGTTGACAACATAGTTTGAACCGTTTATGAGCTGAAAACTCTCATCTTAACTACAAAATATCATGAGAAGATTATGATGAAGAAACCAAAGTTTTTTTTTGCAGTTCTAACCAACGACAACAGTACAAGCTGAATCAAATCCATCAACTATCAATACAGTTATAATGTGGATTCGGTGATGATGAGTACTACTGAAATCGGGATCCTAGAGTAACAATTGGATCAATTACTTCTATGATATCAATGTCAAGAAGGGGGAAGAAAAAAGCTCTGAAAGAAATTAAAAAAAAGAAAAGAAACGAATGATTCCGATTATTACCTTTCATTTTTTTCACAATTTATTTTCATCTTTAAGTATAAAATCTTCGTCAAACATTTAACCGAAATCTAATTCACGTTTTATAAACAAAATTAAAGACCAATGTAATTGTAAGAATCGAACAAATGCGTATTTTTTATCCAAAAAAGGGGATGAGTTTTGTTATTGAAAGTTTTGCACCGAATTAACAGAACATTTTTCAAATTATTTAGCTAAGATTGGATTGGACTCTTTTCCACTTTCCAAATACCAACTTTTTAAATAGAAGTTTGACTTTTTCATTCTTTTAAAATTGGTTTTCTTTTGAAATATTCAAAAGTTTCCAGGGAATTTGTTGTCGATTATCAAAACAAAAAGCATGAAGACACAGAGGCTGACCGGTTAAAAAGTCATGCCTTGAAATGCAGACCACCAAACCACGAGCAACCGGTCATTTTTCGGCCTATCAGAAACACAAAAAAAAAGATCACATGCAAATCAAAGACTAGTTGAGAAACGCAATTTAAACTTAGAAAGCTCAAAACTTTGTCTACTGAAAATTTCCCAAAGACCGCAAGATAAAAGAGTTATCCGCAGAACTACCCAAAAGTTTTAATTTTTTATTAGAATTTAAGATTGTTTGTCTTAGAAAAAAATATTAGTTTTATGAGTTTCCCAATCTAAATAAAAAACTATTCCAACAAAATAATAAAACGATCGAAAAAAGGACCAGTTTACTTAGTTAAAAACAACAGCATCTAATTTTAAATAAATGTTTTAAAGCCATAAAGATTATATGGTAAATTACGAACAACCAAATTGATCAAGCCACCCTTTTGTACAAACAACCAAACCTTAAAAAATTTATTCGCAAAGTTTTTACAGAAATAACTGAATAAGATTTCAGTTTATAAAGTATGTATACATTCACTGATGATAAACGTAAGTAATTTCATAGAGCTCTCCACTAAATTTTGGCCAGATAAACAATTTTTCAAAGTAGGTTCCACCAATCGCAGGCAATTATGTCCTCAAATTAAATTTTTTTTGAGGAAATATACTTTGAAAATGAGAACGCATTAAAAATAACATTGTCTACATAACATTTTAAACCAAAAATTGTAAGAAAAAAACTTCTTTTTTGAAACTGTGCGCATGAAATACTACCAAAATTAATAAACAAGAGGAAAGATAACTATTCCAATTAACTGTTTTCACTTGTGGTTTTCTGTGAAAATCCTTCTCTTTGATGTTTCATATTGGCTTGATTGTAATTCAAAAATCTTCTGTTTCGTATCAAAATAGAGTTAAAAATGTGACTTACTCTGACAAAAATATTGTCAAACCAATTACAGTGTTTCGAGTATTTATAGTACTATATAATTGTATCTAGTTGAAACCAACAAAATTGAAAGCTGTATGCTTTGTTAATATTTTTATGGGCAAGATGAAACTGAGGATTTGTTTTATTTTTCTGCTTTTCATCGTGGAGCAGCACAAAAATTACCAATATTTGATTTGATTAGGACGCAAAATACAACCATTGTTAGCTAGTGTATGACACAAATTTTGCATATTTTCATCGTTTTTCGCGAACAGAAAGTAGATCTGTGTCATAGAGTTTGAAACGGCTAGGAACTGGAAACTCTCAGCTTAACTACACAATATCATGAGAAGATTAAGATGAAGATAGCAAAGTTTTGTTTTGCAGTTCTAACCAACGAGAACAGTACAAGCAGAATCAAATCCATCAAGTATCAACGCAAATTGATTCTGGATTCGATGATGATGAGTGCTACTGAAATCAAGACCGCGAGTAACAATTTTGTCAAAGATTTTTATGATATCAATGTCAAGAAGAATGAAAAAAGCACTGAAGAGAAATAAAAAAGAGAAAAGAAACCAATGATTCCAATTATTTCCCTCATTTTTTACATTTTTATTTCAGTTTTAAATGTAAATTCTTCTTTAAACTATTAACGGAAATCTAATTCACGTTTTATCAAGAAAATTTAAGACCAATGTAATTGTAAGAATCGAACAAATGTCTATTGTTTACCTAAGAAAAGGGTGAGTGTTTTTTATTGGAAATTTAACACGGAGCTAACAGAATACTGTTTTAATTTTTTTGGTTAGATGATTAAACACAGAGTTAACAGAATAATGTTTTAGTTTTTTTTAGCTTAGATGGGATTGCACTCTTTTCCACTTTTAAAATAACAATTTTTTAAATAGTAGTCCGACTTTTTCATTCTTTTAAAAGTGGCTTTTTTTAAAAATATTCAATTTTTTCCTGGGAATTTGTTGTCGAAGATCAAAAAAAGCATGTAGCCATAGAGGCTGACCGGTTAAAGAGTCCTACCATGAAATGCAGACCACAAAAAGATGAGCAACTGGTTCTTTTGCGGCCTTTCAAAAACAAGAAAAAAAGCCACATGCAAATCAAAGATTGATTGAAAAACGCAGTTTTAAAGTCAGAAGGCTGAAAACTTTGTCTACTGAAAATTTCCCAAAGACCGGAAGATAAAATAAAAATCCGCTAAGCAAAAATTATGAAGATGAAAGTTAGACAAAACTACCTCGCCTTCTTGTTTTTTGCTCAGTCCAGTTTATGTTTTTTCTCATGATATTTTAATGCTTTCTTTTTGTTTTTTTTTGTTTTCGGAAGATCTTAGAATTGCCTAGGAAAGACGCAAAGAAAAACAGCACCTGCCATTCAAAGAATGATTGGTTAAATACTCTTTTGAAGTTTCAAAGCTCAAAAATGAGTCTACTGCAACTTCCCAAAGACCGGAAGATAAACGAGATATCTGATTAGTTTTAGTCTATGAACATTAGAGTTAGACAAAGGTACTTTGAAGTTTTCTTGATTTCAGATTGAACCTGTCTTAAATCTTAATATTTTTTATACCCACTCTCATTTCGATCAGTCGAGTTAATATTATACTGAATAATTTTGTTTCGTTCTTTTTCTGTAATTTTTTAATAAAGTTATTAAGTTAAAATCATAGAGTTCTTATAAGTTTCGGAAAAACAAAGGTTAGACAAATTATATTTAGCAACACGGTTCTAGAAGAACTGCTGACCCAATACTCTGAGAGACAATAGGAGGCCCAATCATTCAGCAATCTAGACGCATACTGCAGGCAAATAAAGATGACTTTAATCGCAAAAATTAGGTATTGATTCCATGCCTATTGGAAAAAAAGACAATTGTTCATTAATGTTTTACATCAATTATATTTAACTATCCATCATGTAAATTCATACTCTTTTCTAACTATTGTTTTTTCTATAAGTTTTGTCAAGACATATAACCTACGATAAATTACTAAAAAACAAGAGAGGCTATTGGAAAACACTTGTCACTCTTAGTAAACATCATATAGAGCTTGTTGCGATTATTGGGAGAGGTTCTGTTTTCTTTGTGCTACTCGCATTTCTCCGGTTATAAAATTTTCAATTGTAATTTAGCATTTCAAGTTTGACTTTTTTTGGTGTTTCGGTTTTTTTTAACCGTTCGGAGCACTTCGGACCTTTTTGGACAAACTACTGTAACTCAGAGCTTAACAATTGGCTTTTCTTGCTTTTCTAAAAATTTTTTTAAATTCAGTAGTCAATTGTTTTGTGAATTACAATATTTCCTAATAATGGAGGCGGCTTGGGCCTTATTTTTAAAAATAAGCTAACTTATGTTTATAAGCAACGATATTTAGCCTCTTTCTGATCCCAGAAACTTTAAGCGATTTTATTTTGTAAGCTTACTCATTGTTATAGAAATTAAAGATAAAAGCGTTTTGGCTAAAATTTGAAATGTTGACAAAGATAGCCTTGAAATCTGGTTAATTTTTATTCTTAAATTCAATCTGTTTGGCTTATCTAGCATTTTTTTTTCTCAACTGCTTTTTAAATTTTGAAGAGCTCGTGTTTAATTTGAGCCAGTTTAACTGGATTCACTATACCTGCTGGTATATTGCTTTGTGATGGTCTATTAAATCAAAATAACAGGTGTACTTTCAAACTGGTCTTATATAACCGGAGCACGAAAAAATACACAGCGACCAGCAGATAAACAACCATGTTTCAAAAATAGACATAAGCTTCACAAATATTCATTTGAATCCTAGTGCAGAGGATTATAACGTTTTTTTTGCAGCATTTGTTCTGAGCGACACAACAGAACAATAATCTGGCGTTTAAATTATTAATTGCGCCGCTTAAAAATGACATCTGCTTGTTTGGGAAACTTTGGGTCCTATAAGTTGTTTTACTGGCAAGAATCGAAGAAAGAATTCGATTTCGAAAAAGCAGAAAGACGACTCAAAAATGAAATCGAACTTTCCCAGTTGAACAAACAAGACGTGCTGGATCTCTCAAGTGAAAATATAGACGACGAGAAGAAAAAACAAGAAGACTCGTCGGATTCTGAGAAAAAAGATGTCGTAAATGATTCGTCGCGAGAGATAGTGTGGGTTCGGAAACGACTCGACACTCGGGATCCGCGACATCTAGTGCCGACTCCGAGAGAGAAGTTGTACACTCCGAGGCCCTGGCCGGAGCCTAGGCCCTTTTTCGTACCCCCGCTATCCACTCCGTCTCTGGCCAAGTTCACGAGAGCTCACGAGGAAATAAGACCAGCTGCCTCTAATCCCAGTACAAGGTAAGCTTCAGCAAAAACTATTGTTAAGATTAGTTAAAACCAAACTGATTTCGTTAAAACAAATGGAATTTTTATGGCTCTTATTTCAAATTTGTAGCCCTTTTCCATTGACTAAGTGTATATTTGTATAATTAGCTTTTTCGGTCAATGGAGGTGAACTCGGAAAACTGTTCAGGAAGGACCAAAGCACGAGTTGATTCAGCTTAGTTCATAGAGCTGCTGTTTTTACCCTGATTATAGTATCTACTAGCACTCTTGGTTAGATTTGATGTCAGTTAATGTTTTTTTGGCAAGATTCGCAAAAGATCTACCTAATAGTTTGTGTTAGGACAGTCTTTCTTTTATTCTGCATTTCTCTTAAAACTTTTATAGCTATTTTAAACTTTTAAAAGTTGCTCGAAGCTTTTTACTTGATGAACAAAAATTGTAGGATATGTCAAAAAACTCTCCATTTAGGTTTATTACTGTTTGTAAAGATTGAAGCAGTTTGTAAAAATTAAAAAATGAATCAATTTCTCGAAGATTTCGTTATTTCTAATTTAGGCGACTAGTTAATGCCTTTATTCAAATGCAATCTACTTCATTTTGGAGTAATAAATGACATATATCATAATAACATATATGGAGTCAAATATACAGTGCTGATTTAAATTAACAGGACAAAACGCGTCAAACTTGAAATTTAAAACGCATTTTTCTCAAATTGGGTTGAGTTTAGGTGAAAACTTATGAAGACAAAACTTGCTTAGAGTTTTAGCAGAAATAATATGGTGTAATTTGTTTTGCGAAATTCGGGTCCAAAAATTTACCCCATAAATGGGTCATTTTGGCTTTTCTTAGTTAAATCAAAAATTACGCCAAAAATACCCAGTCGATCACAGACAAAGTTATATCAAAGTGAGCCCCTTACGTAGCTCAACAAACTTTAAAAGGGTATAATCTCCAAAAAAAATGCATATTGTTTAAAAATTGTTTTTAAATAAAAAGTTGCTGTTTTATATAGTAAAAATGACCTTTTTTGTCTATCAAACAAAAATAAATTAATTTATACAATGTTTTTGAGATTATACCCTTCTTAAAGTTTGTTGAGCTACGTAAGGGGCTCACTTTGATATAATTTTGTCTGTGATCGACTGGGTATTTTTGGCGTAATTTTTGATTTAACTAAGAAAAGCCAAATTGACCCATTTTTGGGGTAAAATTTTGGGCCCGAATTTCGCAAAACAAATTACACCATATTATTTCTGCTAAAACTCTAAGCAAGTTTTGTCTTCATAAGTTTTCACCTAAACTCAACCCAATTTGAGAAAAATGCGTTTTAAATTTCAACCCAATTTGAGAAAAATGCGTTTTAAATTTCAAGTTTGACGCGTTTTGTCCGGTTAATTTAAATCAGCACTGTATCAATGAACGCATTAAACGATTGAGCACCAAATCAAACCAATAGGAAGGATTGCGTAATTTATAAAAACTGCAGGCACTGGAAACTTTGTTTATAACTAGGGACGTCTCATGGTCGACCCTGCGTGAAATGCTGCCCTACAAGGGACGTCCCTGGACACTAACCCCCCGCAGCTGGGGCACAGACAGTGCCCTGCCCCCAATCTACACTGCCGAGAACCCTGACAGATTCCCCCACGTAAACAGCCCCATGACGAGGTACCTGGACGACATGCACAAAAACCACAGGGGATCTTTCAAACTGCACTGATGATAATTTGAACTAAAATAATTTACAAAAATCCATTTGCTTCACCTCTCCCTATACTAGAATTCAAGCTAGTAATTTTACTGGTATATCAAAATAAGCCGAGTTTGCATTCACGGGGTTATATCTTATAGATAGGTTCTTAGAGGCTTTTGAATGAGCTGAGAACGAAACCCAGATTCGAAACTATTCGTGGAAAAAAGAGCCACAAGAGCTAGGGGATAAGTCACTTTCCGCTGTTATTTTTGGGTTTTTTTAATGTTGTATTGGTCATAAACACCAAAAGGTCATTTAAAGGTCACACCGGTGTCACTCGGGGTCAATCTCACATTTTGGTGGTCATTTCTAATGTCCTTTATCACTTTTCACAGGAAAAGGCCATTAACACCGGAAGAAGTCACCGAAGGGTTTTTGTTCGCGAAAGTCTTTTTTGGGGTTTGTATCTAGTATCTTTTGCCGCTATAAAGTCAATTTGCTCTCGTTCATTATTTTTTGAAATAGGCTATTTCCGGTCTAAAGGGTTGTTTTTCACAGTGCTATTAGCTTCCGATCCAATAGAAAATGGTTCAAATTACAATACATGATGTATCTTGCCACTACCAATCATATCCCAAACTTTTGGCTCCCTGCGTTCAGTGGGGGCCGAGAAACGACTTCGGAAAATAGGGGTAGGTTCTATTTTTTTTAGTTTATATCACCGGAAGTAGGTGTCGGGTTAGTCTGGGGTTCTAAACTTCAGCTTCCCTTAACGAGGTCTATTACATACTAAAGTTTGGTCCCATTCAAACCACTAGTTACCAAGATCAGATAGGGCTATTTGCACTTCCGTTGACCATGGGTCTGAGGGGTCCCGTTTTTCGTAGGCCCAGGTCAAATCATCCTAACAAAGTTTTCTTTGTTAGTTCCGTTTTGGGGGTGGGGTAGTTTGCCGATTTGGTTCCACCCTTATTTTCTGGAAGAGTAACCAATTCTTCTAAACTCTAGCTACTTCGGAGTTCACTTTTGTAATCAATGTTAGGCTTAGACTACAATGGGACGTAATACAGTAGAATCAACAATTCTACAAAAAATAACATAGATTTTTGGCGGCAAAAGATTTCTGATAAAAGAAGTAAAATTAAAAAAGCCTAACAAATAGATTTAGTGCATCCGTACTACATATTATGCAAATTGTACCAGCAGGTTTAGTTGACGAGGTACGCAGTGTTATTTTGGTCATTTCCAGCCCTCAGTGAATAAAAATTGTGCAATGAAAAAGTATTTTCATCTTCATTCTCAACTTGACTATACTCACCAATTTTGTTTTTTTTTGGAATAATTAGAGTTAGTTTCTTTCAGAAATATGAACTCTGGTTGCAAAACTTTCCAAAGGAACCCTCTTTGGGATAATTTTACAGCAATCATTTTCGGCTGACAACTTGGTTCCTTTGGTTTTTTTTTCTGACGGCTCCTTTGGTGCCAAGATATTTTTTTGTTCAAAGATCTGAAAACCTCATTTTTAGCCCTCTTTTCAAAAAATTATCAATTGTGTTGAGTTTCAAAGGTAATAAATACTGTTGTTCATCTCTTTCATTTCCGGTGTTTTTTCATCAATACCAAATTGAAAAAAAATGAAACCAGTTGCTGCTTTGAAATTGAAAGAAAATACAACTTGTAGACAAAAAAATAGATATATAATTGTTAGCTATGGACATCTTGTGCTAATTTTAGCGGAACATAGGCTGCTATTTTCAGTCCATCTTTCAAATCAGGGTTTTATCAGCTCGATTATTGACGCAGATTTCCTTATTAGGGTGGTAATTCAGGCAAACCAAGTTATTGAAAAACAGATAAAATAAGCAGTGGTCCGATATATTATAGTTAAATTAACCCAATCCTTGAAGAAGGGAAACGGCTGCATAAATAAAATTGTACTGGTTATTTTTTTAAATTTTTATATTGGCAAAACGACGCAGCAAACAAGACAAGAAGCACTGCTGAATAAGACACGTAAAAGTGCTTTGACTGCATTTAAAATCAATCAATTGGTACCTTCCTTCAACCCGCCTGAAGTCACTTCGACAAGCCAGCAGACCTATAAACCGAAAAGCAAGTAAGTCGAAAATAACAACAGGACAAAAAATCATAGCTTTTGCTTGATACGAACAACCCCATAAACACAAAATGAGCCTCTAAGCGAGATTTTTTTCATAGTTGACTTTTTTAAAATGATTGCCTTAGAATGATACTTTAAATGGCAATTGTTATGTTTAAAGTATTATTTCAAGGCATTCGACCTCTATTTTTTCTATAATCAGGCATTCAATTTTTGTCGCTGAAGGTACTAAATTTCTATCGTGTATTTCTTACAAGAAGAGGAAGTAATTACCTAACGGTGAAAATTGGAAAAATAGGAAAAGGCGTCAAATATTAGCGCTGAGTTGTAGCTTAAAAATTTAATATCTTTTTATGTCTTCTGTTTTGAATTTTAAATTGAGATGAAAGTTGCATCTGCATCATAAAGAGGTAAGTTTTTTTCGATAAAAAATGATTAATTTGATCCATTTATCAGCAATAGCCAGCATTCTCTTTCGCCTTACATTTTGTCAATGAAAACATCCTCTAATCTTGTTGCCTCCAGTTTAAATTTTCGCCATTTAAATGTACACTGCATTACATTACGCAACTGACCATTTTTCGTAACGTTGAATTTATTTTATCCACGAAACAGCCTTTCCGACTCCAATCTTGCCAGTTAAAATTGTACTTGCTGAAAATTTGGGCTCATTTTGGTCGCAGAGCTTCTTTGCACAAAAAAAAGATAATTTCATTACTAGAGCTCATTAATAGAAAAGAACCCAAAATTTTATACATTGGCTACTTAAGAAAAATTGGATTGTATAAATTTCTGCAAAGGCAAAAACATTTCAGAATGCATGATGGTTTTTGGTCAAAATTTTTTAAAAGTTCATGTGCGACGCAGAAAAATTGGTCAAAATAGAGTCTTAATACTGATTTGGAAGAGCTCAAAAACCAATTTGGTCGATTTACAAAAAAAAAGATTGACAGTTTTTTTTGAAAATACGCCCTCCCCCCTCGAGAAAAACGTAGAGCCGCCTCTAAATGCATCTCTTTGCCAGCTGAAATCGCAATTAATCTGACGGAAGAAAGTGCTAATAGTTTGTAGTCTTAGTTTTTGAAGAAAGCGTCGGAACATTTGAGCTCGGGTAGTATGTTTTTTTTCTTCTAAAAATGACTTTCGAATACCAAATTTTGACAGAACTTATAGTATACTCCCCAAAATATAGATGCCTTCAGCCTTCAAAACAAACAAGTTTCACCTGTAATCACTTTTTTTCTACTTCTGTGAAGCTGAATTGTTGAGGGTTAGAATTTGAGACTACTGGCAATTTAGGCAAAATATAGCCCTTTTTACCAGTTTTCTTATAAGTCGTAGCGTAAGCGGCTTTTTTAACCGGCTTCAAAATTTCGTTCAAGTTGAATTGCTGCAAGCTAATTGATCCAAATAACGCGTGATTTAATGAGAATAATATCACTCTAACGTTGGTTTTGCATATTGGGTTGAAACTTTGAAAAAAAACGCAACTTTCAAAAAGAAATTCAGAATTTTTAGAGGGAAATCACAACATACAGGGTTTCGCCGAGATACGAGCAGTCTTGTTCATTTGTACAACTGTTTTACTAATCAAAGGGATACAAAACGGCTTATGTTTTTATCAACTGCGGAATTTTATCTGATCCAGTTCCAATTCTTTTTTCTTCATATTTTTCTCCCAGCCAGCAGTGGAGTTTCATGGGTGATAATAGATTCTATTAGATTGGGTTTTTATTGTCAGTCTCCACAGAAATTGAGGGGAAGGGGTTTAAAAAATGAGGGGAGGGGGTTTACAAAGGGATGAATATTTTTGTTGGATTTCTAGTTTTATAGAACGTTGCAAAAAATTGAGTACACCATTCATATCAACTAAAAAAGAACTCATTTTCATAGATCCAAAAATGAACTATAATGGATTTTCATGGAACTTTGAATACTGCAAATAATCGATTGAAATCCCCTATTACCCATTTTCGAGCTCAAAAGGGTCTTGAAAAGCAATTATAAATTTAAGATTTTTGCCATTGAAATTGATTTTTTCCAAGAATATCTAGTGCGTATAGGTTAAATTAAAAAAAAATTGACGGCGTGAAAAAATGGAGGAAAAAATTCCGACAATTTTATTCCAGCCGTTCTTCAGTAAAAATTATCATCGGTTTAGCAACTTATAACTGAGCCATGACTTTTGACAATGCGAGATAGTGATGAAAACTTTTTGAGCCGACCATTGAAAATGGGGAGGAATTTTGTATTCAGAATTTTCATTTTTCATTTTTCAAAAGAATTTTCATAGTTTTTTTCATTTTTTGTTTTTTTTTGCCACGCAAAATCAGGTACTAAAAAAATTATCAGAATGGGTTCAGTAATATATCATATTAAATTTTTTTCAGTCGTGACTCGAACATGAAAAAATTTTAGAAAAAATATTTATTGCTTTAAAAACATTTTATTTTTGACATGTTTGAAGCACTTTTCTAATTGACGTTTAAAAGATATTTTAAGTGTGAAATGTACGCTCCCCCATTTTTTTAGAGAAAAAACTTTCAGAAATTTTTAAAGGCATTAAATTTGCAGCTGTTTTTTGTTTTTTTTTCCTGAAAATTGAAATGATCGGAATGCTGAATTAAATAAATCTATATGATCTTATTCTGATTATGTATCTTCATCCTTAGATTTTGAAGCCAAAATACAAAATGTTTTCGGTGATCTGAAATAAGTGAAGAAAAAACTCCAAAACTGATTCTTTGCCGTTGCTCTTATGAACAATCATGAAAGCCGGAATAAACTTGAGAGATTGTTTACAAATATTGTTTTTCGGCAGTTTATCGCAAGTTATCCAAGTTTTCTATTATGGCGGCTTATCAGCACTCATATTGGTCTTCACTTTTTTCCATTCATTGAAAATAAGAAAATGAAAGTATATCAACACTTTTTAACGTCCTTGTCTGAAAATTGTTTTCTAATAAACAATGAAGAATGATACACCATAAAACCATATTTGCTTTTAGAAAAAAAATACTTAGAAAATAATTTAGGGCTGTCAAATTTTTAAGCAACTCTAGCTCATTGTGGTAGGCATTTTACATTATGAACCGTGATAGCTCTCACCATTCAAAGAAAATATCGGTCTTTATCCATCCAATGAAAATTATTGCCAAAACAATTTTAAAAAAAGTCTAAAAATTTTCAATGTCGATATTTTTTGTTCCTTTTTTATATTACACTATATAAAATTTAAAACAGCTGGCATTTACTCAAACCCATTAATCGCGGTACCATTTCAATTAAAACAGAAGAATTTTAAAGCTGAAATGGTAACTTGCAGCTCAAATGAAAAAATGGAACACCCGTGTTTTGTCTTCCTAAAAATTAGCAAGATTAGTTTAGCAGTTTTCGATACTTGAGTTTGGTCAACATGGAGCATCTAATTAAGTTTTTTTTAATTTTTCAAAGATGCATGGAATTTCAAAAGCAAAACTTTTGAGTTTTTGGCTGTTACTGAAGTTCTGTCGGGTCCCGAAAAATATTAGAAAAATTTTTTTCTGCTATCATGTTTCTCAACAAAGCCATCTACAAAACATTAAAAATAGCATCTCGCGGTAAAGTTCAAATCATCAAAGCACTCATTCATTCTTTTTGTACAGGTTAAACCAGTTAATAAAAAAATGGGGCTCAAGATAAAAAAGCACGTTTCAAGCATTCAAATACAATTTAAACTCAAAATACAATAAAATAGATGTTTGTTTGTTTATAAAAAAATTGTGAGAAAAAAGACAACCGCTTTCTGACTTAATCGGGCATGTTTTATATTTTTATTTGGAAAGTTTTTAAATGATCTCAATCGAAAAGTAATTGTGACAGTTTTGGTGGAAACGGAATTTAGAATCAGTTCAATAATCAAATCTTAAAGAAGAAAATATGACCGACAAATGTTTTTAAATGGGTTTCTTGTATTTTTTATCGAACATGTTAACCTAGACAGGCTGATCACCCCTGATTCGGCCTTACACCATGAACCAGTATTAAAATGGTTCTGGTCATTGATGAAATGACAATGATCATTAAACAACGATGTTTTGTTTGATATAAATTGCATAAAAGAATCATGGAATATTCAGGGTGACTAAGGCGTTCAGGAAATCAGCGCTGCTTCAGTGATTAATAACCGCTCTTCTGGAGTTCATCGATGTTGCAGGAATGATTCAGCGCTACTTCAGAAATAAAATTTACAGCGCTCATTCAGCAAAAGTTGAAAGCAATTTCAGAGTTTTTTGACAATTTCGTAGCTGATTCAGCCCTTATTCATCTAAGCTCCATTCCTTGTCACGTTTTAAGCGACACTAATCAGAGCTTGAAGCATGGATGATTATCGTTGCCGCGCCAAACTGGATTATTTTGAATATAAAACACATTTTCTAGCACGAATCAATTCCTGTTTCGATTGAAAATAACAGAATCAAGTAGTTTTCACCCATATAAACCCATCCCCAATTTCAGAGAAAAAAAAATCTCTTTTAGACCGAAATGATTTTAAACGACATCAGAAGAAAAGTATGTTACATTAGCTGTTTAAGAGAGGTAATGTTCATTTTATAAATTAATTACCATTTCAATCTCACCTATAAACTTCAGCCATTACTCGGCAAACTAGGAAACTCAGAGAAATTTTTTTAATGTTCCAATCCAACAAAATGCATGCAGGTTTGGATAGGAAAAATTTTTAGTATGAAAGTTAGTTTATGGGATAAGGACAGTTATAATTATCCATATGTAATAAAAAACACATATGACATTTTTTTCATAAAATATACTGTTTTATTTTTGAGTGAGACGTCTACGTGTATATTCAGGTCGTTTTTAACACATTATACGTTCAAGACCGCTAATTCTGTTGCCTGTTTCTGATGCCCATGTCTCAAGCTTTTTGTAATTCAGATCTTAGTCACTTTTGTTCGGTTACGCCACTACCCAAAATTATTGAGAACATTTTTTTTCGTAAAGCTTATGGGGTAAGGCCACTTTTAATTATCTATATATTAAAAAGTACTGGCTATGGACTATTCAAAAAATTTACTCTATTTACAGAATTGCAGGAGATGGGTAAGATTAGCTTTTTTCCAAACATGGACTTTGTATCATTAGCATGTTTTGTCATCCCGGGGTATCTATTAACGTTTTTCTTTTTAAATTTTTAAGATGATTGGATTTTTATGAAGCAAAATTTTTCCAATTTTAGAAATTTACTGAAAACCAATTTCTTCTCATGGTTTTTTTTCTGCTATCAGTCTTTCTAACAAAACAATCTACAACTCAATAAAATGGCCTCTCGAAATAAAGATCATATCATCGAAACACTCATTCTTTTTTTTACAAAGTTTCAGCTAGTATTAAAACAAGCTGACGCTTAAGATAAAAACCAAGTTTCAAGCATTCAAATTTTTTGAATCATAACAAACTTAAATACCGAATCATTTTTTCAACTTGCTAGAAATTAATTAATGTGCGGAACCATATTCATTTTTTTCACTCAAAACACATCCAAATAGATGTTTGCTTGAACAATAAAAACATCATAATTGTTAGAAAAATAGACTCAACGTGAACGCATACAAGGTAACCGCTTCCTGAATTTGATCGGACACTTTTCAATTTTCAGTAGGAATGATTGTAAATGACCTCATCCGAGTAGTTATCTAGACAGTTTTTGCTGGAAATTTTTTGTACAATCCGTTCATTCACAAATCCTAAAAAAAAGAATGTAAGACTGACTAAAATTTATAATCGGGTTTTTTTGGATTTTTTCCATCGAGCATGTTATTTTTATAGCTTTGAATTTTTTATATAAACACTTTTTTCTCAGTTCAATTAGACGGGCTAATCATCCCTGATTCGGCAGTATACCAGGAATCACTGCTGAATTGTTTTTGAGCATTGATGAAGTAACGCTGATCCTGAAACAGTGAAGATTTATTGATATTCAAGTTCAAATTCCAGTTGCGTTGATGTTCAAGTTGGATAACTCAATCATAGAATTTTCAAGGTGAGTGACTGAGGCGTTCAAGAATTTGAATCAGATCATATTGAATTACTAATCTGATTCAGTGATTGAATATCGCTCTTTTTGGATTTCATTCATGTTTCAGGAATGTTTCAGCGCTACTTCAGAAACAAAATTTACAGCGCTCATTCAAAGAAAATTAAAAGCGATTTCAGTGTTTTTTGGCAACTTCGGAGCTGCTTCAGCGCTTTCATCTAAGCTCCATTCCTTATCACGGTTTAAGTGACACTGATCAGAACTTGAAGCAGGGATGATTATCCTTGCCACGCCAAACTGGATTATTTTGAATAGAAAACAAATTTTTGCATGAATCAATTCCCGTTTGAAAACAACATATTCAGTTAGCCTACATCCATTTAAACCCATCCGAATTACAGTCAGAAAATTTAAACTTTGACAATGAAAGGATTTTAAATGACA
>NW_026971527.1:0-19157 GCF_963678635.1 Symsagittifera roscoffensis | reverse complement strand
AGCATGTGTTTAACCACTTAATAACGAAAATGGTTTAAAAAAATTTCTCACAACAAAAACTAATTCATGGCAATTATGAAGCAATCAAAACGATCAGGGATTCACGTTTATACGAGCATTCTTTTTTATACATGGAAACTATGAAGGTTCCAACTGCTATTTAGTCATCTCAAATAAATTTTGATACAAAAAATTTAGATTAACTGTAATTGTTGATTAGCTAATTATTAGGGTTTAAAAAATAGCCCATTGAATTGCTTTCAATAAACACTTATAAAAAATCACCAGGGAAGATTTTTTTTCAAAATTGAAGTCAATATTTTAATTGAGGTATAAAGTTTCTTTTGATTCTCAAATTTTGGTATGATAAAAACCCAATATTATACATTGCGTCACTTTCTTTAGAAGTCGGAACAATAAAATTATACCAATTACGATATACAACTAGCTGCGATTTGTGAAAATTGTTTAAAACATTACGAGGCCAAACTGTCGCGGAATCCGCAACATTGCTACTTTTCTTTGATCTTCCTTGCTGTTTTGGATTCGACAAACAAATACCTAAAACACTGTACCGTTCAAAATTGCTCCAAAAACAGGCGAAATTGCGGAATCCGCAACCGTATTTGCGGAATCCAGAAAAACTTGTGGAATCCACACCTAAATAACGAGACTATACACCTAATGTGTATAGTTGAATTGAGCTGTTGCGGAATTCGCATCTCTAAGCGGAATCCGTAAACTGTAAGTGGAATCCGCAAATTGTAAGTGGAATCCGCAAGCTGTAAGTGGAATCCGCATTTTGCTTGAGGATTCCGTTTACATATATGTATGTGTAGTAGCTTTTAAAACTAGATCTTTTAATTACTACGTTGATCAGCTGCCAGTTGGAATGCCAAATATTCGATCTCAATTCCTGTCAAACACCCAACTTTGATCTCAAATCCTTTCGAACATACTCAACTTCGATCTCAATTCCTGACAAACATAAGCAACTTCGATCTCATCTCAATTCCTGTCAAACATACTTAGCTTCAACCTCACTTCCTACAAAGTTTAACTTCGATCTCGTTTCCTGTCAATAATTTCAATTCCAGTCAACTTTTTCATCAGTTCATTCAATAAAATCAAAATTTTAATTTGGCCATTTTGAAATGTTTTCAAAATGCGAAACCAGAACATAGTTTAATACGGCAACAATTTCAGGAATTTATATTCGTGTTTTTGAATTTAAAATTTAATTCTGCTGTAATTCAAATTTTGGTAAATTTTATCTAGTACTAATTTACTGAAATTAATTGAATAGATAAATTACTCCCTGTGAAGAAAATGAACTGAATTCACGCTCCCAAATACTGAATCTCAAATACAAAATCCCAAATACTGACCAAATTACTGAATTCCAAATACTGACCAAATTCGGCGATATGTCAACCCAATAATGAATTAACCCAATTACAGAGATAACCCAATAAATTTGCTCGGTGTTGTGTTTCCAAAACTATTATCTCAAAAACTGCTTGCAAATACTAAAGTTGGACATCCATAGATTTAGTTAACCATTGTTTTAAGATTTGTTCGTGGATTCCGCTGACAATGGTTAAGTCGTTGCTTTTAAATTCCGCAAGTGCATATGCAAATTCAGTAATAAACAAATTTCTGAATTCCTTTACAGTTTGCGGATTCCGCCTACAAATTTTGCGGATTCCACCTACATTTGCGGATTCCACTTTCATTTTGCGGAATCCACTTACATTTGCGGAATCCAAAACAACTAGCTATTTTTGCTTGTTGCGGAATCCGCAACAAATTAATAGTGCCGACAAAATTTACGTTACAAGTATATGTACGCGGAATCTACGTAAATCTTGTAAGTGGAGTTCACTTACATTTTGGAACTTGGTAAAATACTTGTCTCTGGAATCCAGAAACATACAGACACAAGTTTTTGCGCCTATCCAGTGCACAGTTTGGCCTCAAAATAAAGAAAACTCTGAAAAAAATTTCAGCTCATTACCTATTGTAGCCATGTACTCAAAAATTCTAACACTGGAGAGTTCAATGCAGAGCATGAAATTGGTTCTTACAGGGGTTCCTTTAAAAAACTTTCATTTTTTTGGTCGACGTCAGTGGTTTTTTTTATCTTGCACTTGCTGGTTCGGTCGGGATAATATCGGCCAATTCTGCCAACTAACAAAACGAATTGACAAAAATTGGACTGTTATGCAAATTAATGGATGAATGTATACTCTGCTCATTTTCGAACGAGTTTTATTTGGGTTGGTACGCCAGGCTTGGAACCAATTGCTTGTAATTTACGATTTTCGTTTTTTGAGAAGAAAAATTAGCATCATATTCAATGACCACTGGTTTTTTTTTCCTTATTTGGAATTATTCGAGTTGCATACTGGATATAAATGGACTCGTGTGGCAAGCATTTTTTTCTTAATTGAGAATTGTAGAATTAGTTTTTACCATAAATGATAATTTATAAATATTGTTTTTGCTTTTTAGGTTTATATTTTGCCCTACCAAACAAAAACTAAGAGGTTCTTCAAATGAAACAACCAGAAACTAAACCAGCGTTAGTTTTGCGGGCTTAACAGGAAAAAATTACTATTTAATCTAATTCTCTACTCTATGCTTTGAAAAAATCAGACGTTGGAAGTCGCACCCTATTTTTTATTTAAAATTTTGGCACTCGTTCAGCTAAAAACGGTGTTAAATGTAATCGAAGCAACGTAAAAAGAAAACGTTTCAAGGCTTCTTTCGTTTGGAAAAACAAAAAAGCCTCCTGTACCTAGAGCAGAACGAAATGCATTTATGTGCATCAATTTGTCAGGTATCTTTTCGCACTGACGAAAATGGTTGCGGATCGATTTAGTTTGATTTTAAATCGATTTTGAATCGATGCTAAGTGATTAAAAATGTACATATTACGAAATTAAGTGGGTTTTAAATTGATTTCAATCTATCTTTTTTGAAAAATAAGGATCGATTTAGGTGACTAAAAAATTGATTCAAAAACTCATCCAAAACTCACTTAAATCCATCCAAATCTCACATACAACCATTTTAAATCGAATAAAATCGATGTTTTATGAAAGTTTTGGATCAATTTAATTGTCTTACAAATCGGTTTAAATCGATTTGGACGGATTTTCAGACTCACTAAAGGAAATAATTTATTCTCCATTTTAAAAAAACACACGAGCCAGTTTTCAAGCTCAAAAACATGCCATGAAATCATAGGAAGTCATCATTCAAATCAGATTATGGTCAAAATCCTATGTAAAAAACAAGAAAAGGGTAAAATAAAGTAAATTTTGATCTCAATAAGACTGCTCGTATCAATGCGAAGCCCTGAATGTTCCGACTGCCTTTTAAGGTTTATGGAGGAACAGTAATAACATAAAAAAATGAAATGAAATAAAATAAAATGAAATTTTTTTTCTAAAATTTGAAAGTTTTTTTAATGAAAATCATCCACCCACACGCCATCTAAAGTACAAAAAGAGAGATTTCGTTCCTTGTAACAAATCAATTATGGCAAATAAGCTTCGTTCAACTAATTTGGAACGATTTATAAGGCGGATTAAATCTCCGCTTACGCGTTAATAGCGCGAATTATATCGCGCGTTAATTGTCCCAAATTGGTCAAATTGGCCAGAATGGCAACCTTTAAACCCTCATAACTTTACGAAGAATGATCATAGGTGAAATATCTGTTCAAATTTAAGCTCAGGACAACAATACCTTTTGAATGATATAAGAAAAATTCCGTCAAAAATGGCTAGTTAAAAAGTCAAAATTTGTCTGAAGAAAAAAAAACTCACCCCGAGCACAAATATTCCGTTACTTTTGTATCGAAAGTCGGAACAATAATATGCAATTGAGTCATATAAAGTCATAAATATAAATCAGATTTTGAGCAAAAAGTTATGAAACGAATCAAAAAAAGGGTCAATATAGATCAGATTTTGAACTCAAAATATGCGAAAAAAATCAGAGGATTTTATTGATTTTTTAATATTTTTTCTTGGTCATATTATGCAAGAAAACGCTATATGTGTAAAAATGATATGTAAAAATATGGAAAAATGATACGCAAAAAATAAATGCAATACAAACAAGACTGCTCGTATCAGGGCGAATCCCTGAATGTTCCGACTGCCTTTTAAAGTTTTATGGAGCAGTAGTAACATTTTAAGGTTTTATGGAGCAGTAATAACAAAAAATTAAATGTAATAAAATTAAAAAAAAAAAAAATTTTAAATTTTTTTATGAAAATCATCCCCCCACGCGCTATTCAAAGTACAAAAAGATAGATTTAGCTCCTTGTACCAAATCAATTATGGCAAATAAGCTTCTTTCAACAAATTTGGAACGATTTTAAGACTGATTAACTCTCCGCTTACGCTTTAATAGCGCGAAATATATCGCGCGTTAATTGTCCCAAATTGGCCAAAATGGCAATCTTTAAACCCCCATAACTTTACGAAAAATGATCACAGGTGAAATATCTTTTCAAATTTGAGCTCAAGACAACAATACCTTTTGAATGAAAAAAATTCCGTCAAAAATGGCTAGTTAAAAAGTCGAAATTTGTCTGAAGAATAAAAAAACCCACCCCGAGCACAAATATTCCGTTACTTTCGTATCGAAAGTCGGAACAATTACTATTTTCATACTATAATCGATCCTTATCCATTTTTGTCACTGCGGGTATGAAAGAAGCAGTATTTAATTACCGTGGCTGCCGCATGCATGTGTTAGTCATGTTCACATACCAAACAGACATTGATCAAAATTGAACCAGACGCCATTTATACTATATTGCTTGTGTGGAAATTGCATGATATCAATCTTTTTCATAAATTTCATAAATCGTACAGAACTTTTTTGTATAGAGTTCAACCACGTTATCCATACTCACAGTTTTATACCATACTGGACAATTTTATGGCAGTTGAATTACTTTTTGAAAAGGCTGCAATTAATGAAAAAATTGCTCAAAAATCTAGTTTTTTTAGTGAAATATCAACAAACCCTGCCAAAAAATTTAGTGATTTTTCAATGGAAGACCTTAATGAAAAAATCTCACCTGTTTCATCATTGCTGAAATATTTTTTGAAAGGGTTTCCAATATTCAAAAAATTGCTCAAAAACCATTTTCGTGAGTGAAATATCCCGCACCGAAGTTTCATAGATAAAAATTGATTATAATGGCGGCTTTTTGTTGACTGAAATTGTGTCTTTATAATCAATTATCATGGCAAAATTAGACAACGTATCCGATTTCTACGATGGGTTCTAAGCTCAACGACGGCTTCTTTGGAAGATAATTTTTGATAATGTTGATGAAAATAAAAAAAACAAAAGAAGTTATATAAACAGTTTTATTTTACAGAATAGTAAAACAGGACATATTTGGGAGATGTGATCCACTAAGTTTTTCTGTTTTGAATTCACTAAAAATGATAAATTTTGAATCTCGCTCAAATTCGATCTTTTGTCAGCTTTTTGCCCCCTCTTTTTTGCTATCATTGTTTCGCCAAAATTAAAATTTTCTTACAAAATCAAAAGAATTGATTATATATATAATGTATTGCCATTTTCGGTGTGAGGCTTGTTGCGAATTTTGCTTGTTAACATTCGTCTGTTACGAATTGTCTTCTCATCATAAAATGATGCTCACTCCGTTTATAATCAATCCCGATAGAGTTGAAAATTATTCAATTCAATGGGCCAGGAGATTTCTTACTTTTTTCCTCCCTTTCAAAAATGAAGTTTGCGATCAAAAATTCATGGATTAGTCTTTTGACACCAGGGGTGGATTTGAAAACAGGTGTGAGTCACCATGCTCCTCGTAGAGACCCCTCACGTCCCAATTCCAAGATAGAGATTTCAAATATACACAAAGTTCCACTGTCGAGCAAAACCGGTTTGAATTTTTTGATTTTTGGTCTAATTTCTAGACAATAAGATTTGTCAAAACAAGGTATACCTGATTTCTATTTTTTGTTAGATATACCTGATTTCTATTTTTTGTTCAGATCTTGCTATTGCAACACAGATATAAAAAACACTAAATTGAAAAAATTGTTGTTTCATACTTTTTAAGATTATTGTTGGTACTCTGTGCGATTTGCACGGTAACCGGCTATCTATGTTCTCTTTTTCTCTTTCGTTGATTTGATTAAGTATTTAAATGTTACCACTACACTTTCTACACAAACTCAATCAGACGACTACTATCCCCATAAAAAATCATATGTTGAAAGATCTTGCCGAAAAACGGGTTATATTTAAAGGAGGCTACCTTGCAAGATTTTGCAAGAACCTTGCAAGATCTTTTAAAAAGATCCATCGTCTTTAAAAGAATCGTCCAAGATTCTTGCAAGATCTTGCAAGATAACCTCCCTTGATCGACTAGGGTTCTTCATAACTACTGGCGTTTTACACTACTAACACTAAAGAGCTTGGTTCTTTAAGGAAACGAGTCAAAGCCACGTGAGCATGTCACATTACTACTACCCTTTTCCATGATACAAAATAAGTCGTGAACAAGTTTTTAATTTTGAATTGGGATTGATTGTCGCTAAAATTATTTAAAAAAATGGCATTCAAATTAAAGTCATTGTATGTATATCTTTAGATTGAACAAATCTACAATGTCAGGTTTTCAGGTTAAATTCAATTCCGTTTCTGTTAATTCACCTTTTAAGGGTTATTCGTATTAGTTGGCTTGGGTGCATTAGACTTGGAACCCTTTTTGTTGCTGCTGCTGTTGTTCAGCAGAAGAGGCAGTTCCTGTGAACGAATTTAGGATCTACTTAACAATCGCACTCCCTTTGGTATCTTCTAAAGAATTGACACCCTTATAAATAAAAGCTGTAATTTAGCACTAGCGCGTTGTATTTAAAATTCGAAGTTTTGTTAAAGTAGATCCTGAATTTAGAATGATGAGCCTCTTTTTTTCTAAATTAAAGTTCGTAGAAATGCTTTGATTAGATCACAGTTAGTTTTTTCGAATATATCACAGTTAATTTTTTTGAATATATCACAGTTGTTCAGCCGTTTCTGTGAACAAATTTAGCTCAGAAATTTTTTTTTTAGAATTTTGTTCAAATAAAGATTAGAATTATTGCAAAAAAATCAACACGTAAACGTGATGAATTGTTGGATGAAAAAAAATACGAAAAAGCTGGAAAAACCTGTATCATAGCATGATTTCTTCCAAAGCTCAGGAAAATAGCACACTGTATCACATCTAATGCAAACTTGATTGACCCTGATATGGTTTTATCCGTAATACATTAATAGCATCCATCAGAGGCGGATTTAGGGGGGGGGGGGCAGACTCCCATTCTTCCCATCAGCTAATACTTACAAGGTTCCCTTTTTGGTACTATTTTAAGACTTCCATTTTGACTAGCTGACCCTAAAGTTTTGCACAGGCGGAATGGGCGCCACTATACTTAATTTGAGGGGGGGGGAGCGTAGCGCTCGCCAAAAAGCTCAATTTTTTTTATCCAAACAGTCCAAAAGTGCTTCAAAACTCCTTTTTTGGCCCGCTTCTTCAAAATTTTGCCCTCTGCGCAAAATAATTGGCAAATGTACGGTCTTTGTAGAGCTTAAGATGAGCTCGGTAATCAATTTGGTTTACCTAAAAAAAGGTCGCCAAAATGTTTGAAAGTTTTTCAAAACCCATCCTTTTCAATCCCTCGAGAAAATCGTTGATCCGCCCCTGGTTTCCATAGTACTATCTTATTCATAGTATCTATAAACATGATAAAGACTTTGACTATCTATTAAGCAAAATTTTTATAAAAATTTCTGATATTTGAGATATTTTTAAACTTGATTTTATTAGGATAGTAAGAGTCTAGTGGTGTTACTGACCTTGACAGTGACCATCATTTTCAAGAATGGTTTATCTACTTCCACCTGACTGAACATACGAGAAGCCACCCCTAAACAAAACAACAACAACAATAGACTACAAGGATGACTTGTTATTGTGCAAGTAACACAGAATAATCTGACCACAATCTTTAAAAAACTATTTAAAAAAAAAATTCAGGTTTTTCAAATTAGTGTTGTTTCTGTGATCGGTGTGATGATAAAAAATTATACGAACGCATTATATACGAAATTATAGACATAATTGAGAAGAGTGTCTTCAAAAAATGAATAGCAAACAATTTAAAATCGAGGACTCGCTAAATGAAGCTTCCAAAACCAAAGCTTTTAGGAGTCAACATAAATTTTTTTTGTCCAGGCCAAAATTTTTAGTCTTTGTAAGGCCTACACGCTCGCTCACACACTCGACAAACTATTTTTTGAGAAATTTGTTCGAGTCTCGGCTCAAATTGTTTTAAAACGATATATTACTCAACTTATTCTGATGATTATTTGTGGTACCTAAATTTGTGTGGGGAAAAAATAAAGCACACCCAAAGACAAAGTATCTACCTATTTTGAATGGTAGGAACAAAGCATCTTTACAATAACAACCCGGACAATAGTGACGATTGAACTAAACAAAAACCCTATCCTTATCAAAGTTCTTTCAAGTAACTTGTTAAAAAGTTTCATCAACTTTACAACTTACTGAAACTATTAAAGCAAAACCGGATAAAAAGGCGAAAGTGGATGTTAATCTTTTTTTTTTGAGATTTGGCAATTTTTTGGAGTTTTCTATTCAAAAAATTTAAAAAACAATCAAGCAGGCTGGATATGGGATAAAATATATGGTGTCCATGAATTCGACCTTCAGATTTTTGAGAAACAAATTCATGGCAGATCATCCCTTGTTAATATGATTAAGCAATAAGAAAAACGGTACTTTATGACAGACTGATATATACCAATTCTACTATTTGGTATAAAGTATAAGGTAATTAAGTATACTAATTGAACACGTACCAAAAGCGTGATTTTCAAACCAAAGTATTCAAAAAGTTCACACAACGACATTTTTGAATAATTTTGTTGAACCATAATTTTTCGAAAAAATTTTTGAATAAAAACTTTCTGAATTTTTTATCCATCCTCGAAAACTTGTCACATTTACCACCGTACTTCTGCCCAAAAGAACACGAGATGGGTGGGGGTTTGAACTAACTCTAAATGACCCCTTCCCATCATCGTCAGCAAATCAGCTGGTGTTAAATAAAAATTATAATGCAATTATAATGAATTTACTTATAATGAAATTATAATACAAATAACAAGCGGAGAATGCGAGCATGTTTATTATGAATAAGAGAGCCAGCAACACGAGCGAGAGAGTGATTTCATTGTCCTTTCGGTTCTTCCCCGCAGCTGTTCCAGCCGACGATCTTCCTCTAATCTGTCTCAGCTTGAAGATAATGGCCCCATTCAGAACAATTATGGCCACTATGGGCACTAAAGTTGTTAGAAGCATGCCCAGCATTGAGTGGGGCTCTGAAATACAAAGAAGAAATTTAGAGAAAGTTTGATAGGACAGATTATTTTCGATTTTTTCTTTTCGTCACATTTTCAAGATTTAAAATTTTTCAGAATATTTCATCTGAGTTTTTCAAAAATAGAAAAAAGTTGAAAACTCAGGTTTTTGCCTTGTGTATTGTATAGATGAGATCATTCCCGCTCAGTTTTTTTTTCTCAGTTTAATCTCTTGTTTTCAACTGTCTCAGATATAATAAAAGTTTGATTTGCCTATCTAAAAAGCTCCGAAACAAATTAATCTGAACAGGTTTGGTCTCAAATGATTCCGATTAAATCTTATCTCAGATCTGAAATTTTAGATGAGAAATTAACCCCCCCCCCCCCACTTCCTCACTCCCATTTTCCTTTCCTCGCCAAACACCCCCGCAAACTAAAAAAATGCTAGTATACAAACTCAGATCTGGTTCTGGAGTGATTCAGTTCTGATTTCCCGCATTCAAGTTTAGGCGTAAATAATCGATTATAACGGATTATTAATATGATTTTTTGACAATTATAATTGATTATAATTACCAAAATTAGGTGTTTAAAGGATTTATAATTGATTATAATCGTGATATTTTCCAAGAGATTATAATCTCTTATGATCGATTATAATTGATTATAGTTCTTACAAAAAACCCTTAGAATCAAATATAATCGATTATAATCAATTCTACTCTCTTATTTTGCCAAAATTTTGTCAACTCCAAACTATATTCGAATTATATCTTATCGGTTATTGTTTTGCGTCAATAGGAAAATCTCTAAAAGAGAGATCTCTTGAACGCTTTGGTTCATCTGAATACAAAGTTTAACTCGAAACAAAAGTTTCATAGAGATCCTTTCATATCAGTGGAAAGATTCCCGCGGTAGAAAAAAGCTAAATCTTCCGAATCAATCATGAAACTAAATCGATTTGCTGATGTATTGGTGGTTAAAAAGCTTAAAATATGCATCACAAAACAACTCTAATTGGGAAGAAGTGAAAAAAAACCTTATAAAATTGAATTGATTGGAAAACTTTAAAAACATTTTTGTCAGTTTTCATAGGAGCCAACGTCTACAAAAAACATAAAATATAAGCAATTTAGATGGAACTTCGAAGACAAAATGGACAAACAAAAGGGATTATAATCAATTATAATCGGTTATAATGGATTTTTGTGCAAAATAATATATTGGAAATTTGAATATAAATAATGGATTATAATCAATTATGATTGATTATGATTGTATCAAAAGATGGACGAATAAATAATCGATTATAATCGATTATAATGGATTATTATTAATTATAATTTGATCTTAAAAAGGGAGGTTATAATCGATTATTAATTGATTAAAATCGATTGCTTCCCAGTTTTAGTAAGACTGGTACTAAAATTGTAATATAATAGATTAATAACGCTTGAAACTGGATGCTGGTTAGAACTGGAAAAGTTACAATGCATTTTCTTTCTGACACATCTCAATCAGTTTTTTAAGCAGTATACTGAGACAAAACTATGCGCACTAACATTCAACCTACGAATCTTCTACGCAATTCGATTTTTGTCGAATTTTTTTCAAATGTCTCAAAATACCGACAAGGTAAAATGTCTTAGTTTTTTTTTTCTGCCCAGTTTAGGAACCTCAAAAAAAGTTGTAAGTTGTATCATAACACAACCATAGTGGTAGTGACTCTGATTCCTACAAATTTTCAAAATTTTTGTATAGGCTTCGAGAAAATGTTGTCACCAACTTTCTGTTTTGTAGATTTGTTTGCGCCATAACAAAAAATTATTAAAAAAGAAGTTCCATTGCTAAGCCCAACCAAACAAAAATACTTTTTCACGGCTGTACTTTTATACCATTAATCGTTCTCTCGTTTTATCTGAGAGAGCCTAAGGTAAGGATTTAAAACTAAAGTCGACTCTCTCAGCAAATAACTTTGAAACTTCGATAATAAAAAATTTGGAACTTTTCATGGCAAAGTTAAGCAACCGCTAAAAAGAGGCAGGTACATAAAAAAAAGAGGAGACAATTTTGAGGTAAGAAGAAAACCAATCAGATTTTGAGAAGAACATCAAGTTTTTGGAGCAAGAATTCCAAACCCTGCAAATAGTTTTTAAGTTTTTTTTACTTTGATAGCTAAATAGACTTTTCATTATGTCTCGATTTTGCAATTATTTCGTTGTGAAAAATTTATGCATGATATTAGGGCTAAATGCGTAATATTTGGACGTTAAAAGTTTTTTAAATGGTTCTCTCTACTATGATAACAAACAAGAATCACCTTTAGACAAAAATTGGGCTGCTCGTGTATCATGACAAAGCCCTGGATGATCTGAACGCCTTTATTGTTGCTGGTCTCAATTTTTTTGGCTTAAAACAATTTTTAAAATGTTCGAAGAAAATGGAGAAATTGTAATATTTTTTGAATTTTGTATAGATGTATTTTGTCTCCCCATAGGCTATGAAAAGTACCAAGTGATAAATTTTACTTGTGGGACTTAGTATTACAAGCATTTTTTGTTTCAGTTCTACTTGCAAGGAATTATTTTTCCATTTAAGCTTTAATAGAACGAAATACAATGCATCGATTATCCCAATGTGAATTAAATTTTTCAACGTAGTCCCAACCACAAACCATCATTACTTAGTTAAATAGTCAAAGTTGACTAAATAATAGACAGAGTCGAAACAATTGTATTCACGCCGCACTGTTATGTTTGTATCATTGAAAGTTTTTTTACAGGATCGAGGCTGCCCCTACCCAGGGGATTTTCTTTGCAAGATCTCTGAAATTTTTTATTTCTGACATAAGTTGATTCTCAGATCTAGAAGTTTTTTATTTCAAATCTTGATAAGAATTTGAAAATTTTAGATCTGAAGACTGAATCCAAAATAGAAGTTTTCAGATCTGCAAATAAACCTCAAAAAATTTCAGATCTGAAATTAGATCTGAGAAACCCTTTGTTGAATTATAATTTATGCATTTCGAACAAACATTTGAGTTTTTATTTTTCGATAATACACGTTTAAATTTCAATTAATTAGCGGCAAAATTTTTTGTTCAACTGTGTTAAACAGTTTTCAAAAACTGTTAGAAGACCCATCATTTTTTGATTTTCATGCGCTATTTATGCGTTTCCTACGCTTAACTCATGCATGAGGACATATATTTTGGCAGTCTCCCATTTGAGATTTTGCTGAGTACCTGCTAGTGGCTAGCAGAAGCTATCAGATACTAAAGTATCAAGAATAGCAAAAATTGTGTCAGAATTATTGATTTATTGATCTTAAATAACAAAGAAAAATTAATTTTCAGATCTGAAATTAGATCTGAAATAACCCATTTCTAAAGTAACTGAGCGTTATTTTATTCTTTCACATCCCGTTTCAGATCTGAAATTTAGATCTGAAAAAGATTATTTTACATCTGAATTAGGACATTTAATAGGTTCGGGTGCGAACACGCGAAACATACAAAAAAATTCTCAAATTATTGGTCTGTTTCAGCTTTCACAAACTCCCCGTACTGAGGTAATGGTATTCATCAAAATCAGATCCGTCCACAGTAGAATCCAGGACTACTGTATGTTCACTGTTTTATATCTGTATACAAATACGAAAAAAATTGGCAAGCGCATGACTTAAAGCTGAGATGTAGCAGACTTGATCTTTTGCTCCCAATATATCTGACCATACATAAATCGAAGCCGATTCAAACCTGATCCAGACTAGAGTTAGTCTTTATCAAATCCTACAACAATAGATGGATTTCGCATTCGAACAGGTCAAAATTGCTCATATAAAAAGTGAAAAAGTAGCAATAATGATAAAATGATATGTTTTTCGGCTTAAGCAGAGAGCGTCAAAATTTTGGTGTTCAAAGTGGTTTTTTTTCATATGCATAATTTTTGTATACCATCTAAAAAGTTTCTTCCCTAAAGTAAAAACGTAGAAAACTGAAAATTTTTTCTTGCAATTAAGCTTTTCTCCTTGACAATCAGTTTTCTAGGATTTTTAAGGGTTTTCCAGAAAAAACTTAGTGCCTCGGGCATTACGTAATGAAAAACGTTGAAATAAATTCCCAAAGAGGTTCCTGAGATTAATTTGTGAGAGAATGGAGTCAAGAACATTTTATAAGAGTTGCTTTATCTCAAAAATAGTTAAATTTAAAGTTTTAAAATCATATTTCCAAACCACTGCATCATAAAACCGCTGACGAAGTTGCATCAGCAATATTCTTTACAAATAATCATTTTTTTCTGCTTATTAAATGGTTTTTAGTCGTAAATTTTTTCAATTTTCTTGTCATTTGGATGTACTTTGAACGGGTAACTGAAAACAACCTGTAACTTAAAACTTTGTTCAAAACTTATTCGTACAATTTTTTCCGTTATTGCTCAAAGAACATTAAGAACCAATTTCAAGAAACACTAATAAAATTTTTTTACTCTTACGACTTAACAACTTATGCTTAGTTTTTGTTTTGTTCCCATCCTAGACTTCTTGGATTTTAAGGTTCTTGCGAATGAATGCAAAAAATTGCAAAATCAAACGCATAATTTCTTTTTAAAAAAATGCAAAAACTTGCCAATTTTTTGCAACCAGAAAGCAAAATATTGCACAAAAAACAAAATGTCTATTCTCTTAAGCATAATATCTGGCAAAAGAATGCCAAGACTTGGCAACTTTTTGCAAAAAAAAATGCAAATATTGCAAAAAAAAACTAAGCAAAAGAATGAAAAACCTGCCAAAAATTTGCGAAAAAAATACAAAATATCGCAAACAACAACGAAATAGATTTTCTTACGCTTACTTTTTTGCAAAAGAATACACGAAGAATTTCAAAAAAAAAACAAAGTGTAAATTTCCTAACACATTATTTTTTGCGAACGAAGGCAGAAATTTGCTAATTTTTTGCGAAAGAATGCAAAATATTGCAAAAAAAACAAAATGTCTATTTTCTTAAGCATAATATCCTGCAAAAGAATACCAAAACTTGGCAAATTTTCGCAAAAGAATGCAATTATTGCAAAAAACAAGATGTATATTTTATTAAGCACAATTTCTTGCAAAAGAATGAAAAACCTGCCAAAATTTTGCAAAAAAAATACAAAATATCGCAAATAACAAAAAATAGATTTTCTTAAGCTTTTTTTGCAAAAGAATGCACAAAGGATTGCAAAAAAAAACAAATGTAAATTTTCTAACACATAATTTTTTGCAAACGAAGGCAAAAATTTGCCAATTTTTTGCAAAAGAAGACAAAATATTGCAAAATTACAAAGATGTATAGTTTCTTACGCATCTTTTCTGGCAAAAAAATGGAAAAAGTTGGCAACTTTTGCAAAAGAATGCCATAAAATATTGCAAAAAAGAACATGACTCATTGATCGCTAAAGACTACTTACTACTGAAAGGTTTATCCTGGATCGACGAACAAATGCCCCTCACAATCCCGAAGTAGTAAAACTGGGGTGCCTTCACAACCCCAGACACTAGAAACACCCCCACAAAAGCAAGAATTCTGGTAAAATTTCACAGGGGAGTAGAGAGCGAGTACCCTGTCTACTGAAAGGGCGATGAGAATAAAGTTGGCTAGAAAAAGCAAAAAAAATAGATAGGAATCAATGTTTTAACTTTTACAAACGAAAAAAAAAAGAGATTAAATGGTTAACCATTGTGTGCGCAAGCACTCATTTTTATATTTAAGCCATGATTTTCTCTGCTTTGAAGCAATGACTGATTTTCATCTTAATTTTTTGAAATTTTTTGTCACATTTACAGGGGCGGATCTAGGCGTTTCTCGAGGGGGTGGGCGTATTTGATACACTTTGATATATATTTTGTCTTATTTCACTGGATTTATTATTAATCATTTAAATATCTTATTTAATCATTTTTGGTCCTCTGTAATAGAATAGGAAACACTGAATACACAAAAAGATGTTGTCAATCATGAGTTGACGATGAGTCTATTTCTTTTTAATCAAATCACAGGAGAATGTGCCGACTCCAGAGAGAAATGCCATCAACTGACAGGTGCGTTGGCTCAGGGTACGAACAGACGGTCCAAACAGTGGAAAACCATGGTCCAACACGAGACGGAACACTTGAAAATGGCCTTGATTCATAATAAGAAAAGAGAAAAAAATTATTTATCAATGGCGCATTGTGATGCTCCGGGAATCTGTTTAAATGTATGGTAGCTATAATAACGAATTACCAATCCTATTATGAAATAATTCCACAGTTAAGCATATGAAATTTTCTGTACCTTCAGTAACGAACCTCCCCTCGACTTTTGCAAAAGGGGGAAATAATTAAAGATATCCCGCTCCGGAAATCACATTATGGAAAAAAACTGATATAAAATTCATTAAACATAAGTTTATCTTTACCCATAAATTGTCGGCAACCGCGAGACATTTCATCAGCACCGTCCCGCTGGAATCTTTTCCTTTCTCGGACAGCTTGGACGACACGAGAAACGAGACAGTGTTTCCGAACAAGCCGAGGGAGCCGAAAACTAGGACGAACACTCTTGCCGCGACTATCTCCGAGGAGTATTTGTTCATGTCCATAATCATCATGGGGGGTCCTTCGCCAGAACTATCGGGTGCGGTAGCATTATCGTCGATAGAGAAGTTAGCCGAAAACATCTGAAACAGGTTTAAGAAAACTAATGATTAACCGAAAATAAACGCTAGGAAAGCTTTGTTTCTGTGTGAGATAATTATTTCAAATAATCGTTTGGCAATGAATTTCAGAGAGCTAAAAATAGTTTCTGTGCAATATTGTTTTCAAAATTTAGAAAAATGTTTTCAAAAATTTAAAAAAATTGAAATTTTAAACATAAATTGTTTTGTATCAAGGCTTCTATTTCATATTACCTTGACACTGCCGAGACATGTATAAAAAATGGGCCCGCAGTCGACTGAGGTTTCAGGTGAACTGTTATAATCTAAATATTGGACAACAGTTAAATCTGTTTCAGAAATTACCATCTGCTTTTATCTTTCTGATAATTATTCTAACAAAATAGGGAGGGTGGCTTGAAGGTGGCGTTCACGTGACAGAAGGCCCAAAAAGGGAGAAAGTTTTGACCAATCAGCGTTCTATAAAATGTCTAAAACTTACTGAGTTTTACGTTTGATTTTTTCTAACTTTTGAGTGCTGATTTCTGATTGGCTAAAAAACTTTTCGAGTATTCGGCGTTTCTGAAGTTCTTTAAATTAATTCGACTCTGAAATCCGCTGTGACTAGTTATAAGAAAGTTGATCGCGTTTGGAAAATGGATCATGTTTCTTTTTTTATTAGTCGTCAACCATAAAAAAAGTAGAAAGAGAATGATTAGAAATAGGCTTGGCAATTAGCACAACTCTTTTCACATTCTTTCTTTGCTATGCAAGCTTTAGAACTAAGGTTTGACCAATTAAACAGTGAACTGAACCCACGCTTAAGGATATACAAATTTAGTACCCTGTAACAACCCCCCCCCCCCCCCACCCTCCTTTTGTAGTAGTGGAGGGAATAGCTTATAAGATCCAAAGTTCGCAACTAGCTTATTGTTGACTGACTATTTTGTTCTACCAATGAAAACCTGATCCATTTTACTTGAACTTTTTCGGTTGAACTTTTTTTAAAAGCGCAGAGGTGACTGATTTACGGTTGAACAGTTTAGAAAATAATTTTTTAAAATTCTTTTATGATAATTTTTTTTTTGTAACTAATGGCATACTTCAAAAACTGAAAGCAGTGGAACATTTTTAAGGCATTTTGATTTGATGTGTAGTGGTTTGTTGAACACAATTTTTTCTATATCTGACTGCGTAAATTCTCTAACATGCGTAACAGTGTCAATTTGACCTGTTTTCTCAAGTTCGAGAAATTTTTTGAATTAAAAAAAAATTGTAAGTTTTTTTCCACTCATCCCCCCGTATCGATAATTACTTCACATACATATTGTGAGTGCGAGATGCCGGGTAAATTCGAGAAAAAAGGTATTTAAGATGATTATTTTCCCCCTAAAATCTTAAACAAAAGTTCAGCCCGAAAATTTTTGGGCACGTTTTTTGAAAATTGAGAACTTGTTTCGATATAATTTCTTGTCTGTATCAGAAATTGTCATCTTCTAATGTTACGAGAAGAAGAAGTGGGACAAAAGTTGTGCGTCTTTATCCCCTCTCGACGGCTGCTGAGCGGGGGAAGAAGACCTCCACCGGAGTTCCTTGGATAATAATCACATAAAGTTTAATTTCTTACAATCAATCTCTATAATGTTTTGATGTTCTCAACAACAGTCGAATTAAACTGGATTGGGTTTTCATCGTTTTTCATTTTTTTTCCAAGCTTTTAGCAATTTTTTAGTAAAAAAACATCTTCAGTAAAATAGAGATAATTGCTAACTGAGGAGAGTTTTTTACCGCTTTTCTTTCACTTCCCGGGTTGACCAAAAATGCTAGTCATACAATTTTCATATATGGAAAAATGCTAATCATACACTTTACATGCAATTCCATAAGTACAGAAAATTGCATGAAAGGTCTATGACTAGTATTTTTTCATATATGGAAATTGTATGACTAGCGTTTTTCCATAAACCAAAAATATTGATTTTTTACATTTTAATTTCTCAAAATTTTTTAGTTGTGTTCACAAACACAAATGACATAAACCTTGGTTACTCAAACGTAGTTACCAAAGGTTTGGCCGTCTTGCATTAAAAATGCATTGGAAACAGTTTGAAATGTTTTAATTCTGTCTCACATAAATAATATAACGAAACTAACGAACTTCTAAATTTTGGCAAAAAATTTTGAACAATGATTATTTCTGAACTTTGAATATTTAAATTACCAAACATTGATCAAGGCATACAAAAACATGTCATGCAAAAGAAAGATGAGATTTAAGCGTTTTTGAAAAAAGTTATGAAGAGAAAAGGAAAAAAAACAATATTAGTATATCCTGGACTACGTTATACACACAAAAAAATAAATTTTTCATCCAAAATTTTTTTTTCATAAAATGTTTGTTTGAGTACGAAAATCAATTTGCCGTTAAAAAAACACAAAAAAATTTTGGGGGCAATTTCAAAAATACGGAAAATTTTTGTCGTCGCCATCAAAAAAATGCTAGTCATACATTTTCCATATATGGAAATTGCATGATTAGCATTTTTTTGACAAAAAGTTCTTCTTTTTTATGTAGTACGATACACCAAATTTTATGCCAAAACAAGAGAAAAACTTTTTGAAAATTCGACTACATCATTTTAGCAAATTTATGAAATTTGTGTGATTAGTATTTTTCATAGACTTAATTTATTGAATTGTATGATTAGCATTTTTGGTCTATGGAGGTCAACCCGGTCTGAAATCGTTCAACCTATTTAGTTTTGCTTCAGGAAGCTTTATATAACGGATTATACTCGATTTTTTTCTGATACTTGACAGCAATGTGCAAAGTTTTTTTCAGTGATTTCAAAATTTGACCGTTTGTTTCGTAAATCAGACGTTGATGTAATCAACATGATTTTTTTTGCTATCAAGTATAATCTTCTTTGATAATTTTTTTTTCAGAATTGTCTTCTTATTTCCGTGGGCGTATTTGTTTCTCAATTTTTAATGCCCCTCAAATTTTTTATCAATTCATGTCCCTCCGAAAAAAATAGCTTTTAGGAATTT
>NW_026971526.1:0-15764 GCF_963678635.1 Symsagittifera roscoffensis | reverse complement strand
CTCTTTTATAATGATTCAAATATTGACTTAAAAACTAAGACACCGCTTTCTCTTTTTTGCAGCCTTCTTACGGTGCTATGGTTTTTAGCAGACAGGTTTTTAAGCAGACACAGAACGATTATAAAGTGTGATAGCTAACTTCAAACGCGGCATTGGCGATTAGCGACCGCTTGCTCCGCTGCGCCTCAATTCAACACGAGTGTTATTGTGCACGTAAATCTTTGTTTTGCCACAAATTTAGACTGTTGTGTTTTTGAAGTTAATAGTTTTGTTGACAAATCGTGAGATAATTGACTTAATTGGGGAAGCTTGGCCCCCCGACTGAGCGTCTTTTTGAGTCTGTCAATCAATCATCCATCACTTTATTACATTGGTCTGCTAAAAAACTCATTTTTCACTTTTGATGCTGAAAGATTTGTCTGCTAAACGATCGCCCCCCCCCCTCCTTGCACAAGTTAGCCAATCTTTTAAGTTTAAGTGTTTTCTTGAGTTTATCAGTTATTCTAATTTTGTGCACAAATTTCCAATGAACTCCTCTTGGTCTAGAGAAAAATAATTTAATAAACCTAGCTGAAACAGTTTTTTTATGAATAAAGTTACGAATCGAGGTTTATCTATTTCCTATTAGCACATCACCGATGTAAGTATAACTTTTTCTTATTTTTTTGCACAATTGATCAATAGGATGCATAAGGGCAAGTTTTTGTCCATTGCAGTTCCCAGTTGTTCAAGTCAACTCACAAGATTTTGTTTTTGATCATCTAATGTCGTTTCAGAAACTTTTGAAGGCCATCCAGATTTATTTATCTGAGTTTTCTCAAGGTTATAAATTAATCTAATATTTTTGGACCAATTTGGTAATGAACTCCTACTAAATATGATTAAAAAGGTCAAAGTTTTTGCGTTAGCCGAAACTGTAAAATTATTAAGGAAAAGAAATTTGATGATTGTCTATTTGCTTTGGCATATCATTGATGTGATTATAGAACTGTAAAAGTTTTCATCATATAGTTTTTTAGATACATGGTCAATATGATGCTTAAAGGAATTTTTTTTTTCAATTAAATTTCCCAAGTCAAAATGATGTTTAAAGGCAAGCTTTTTGTCGATTATATTTCCCAAATAATTACCTCATCTCTCTAGATTAATTTTTCAATTAGCTGAAATTGTTTCAAACATTTTTGAGCTACATCCTTTTTTTTCACAAAATTAATAGTCAATCTAATATTTGTGCACCAATTTCTTGTTAGCTCCTGTTGAAGGGGCGGATTTGGGGGGTCGTGTGAACGCTCCCCGCCCCCTCAGAAATTCGACTCCCTGCTGATCCAAGGGGTCCCCCTTTTTACTAATTTGAGATATCAATTTTTGGTTACGGACCCTAAAAGTTTTCTATAGGAGCCTTTGGCAAAACTCGAACGAACACGTTCATCCAGGGGCGGCCAATATGTAGTAATGTTCCAAAAAGTGCCCAAAAATAGCATTTTTGACCAGTTCCTACGTCTGTTTTTGACCAGTTCCCACACTAAGTTTTTGTGAAAAAATGAAAACAACACCCAGAAAGATTTAAATATATAGATTATAATCCATTATAATCGAATAAAATGGATTATTTTTCTTTTGCTAAATTTTTTGAAAATAATTGATTATAATCGATTATTATCAATTATATTGGGATTTTATTGCTGAAAAAAATATTATCATTATGATCCTTTTTCAATCGATTATAATCGCGATTATTTTTGTTATTTTATAGAGACTGACAATGAAAATCCAATGTAATCGATTATTATCCCTGAAACTTCAGTGCGGGTAATTGATACCTACATTCCAATATGGCGCTTTTTTTCTGTCCAATTTTGCCTAAATAAAAAAATGAGGAATCAAATGAGGTATTACAATAAAACATTTCAGCAGTATTAGCTTCGAGCAAAAAACCAATTTTGAAACTAAATGCCATGGTCCTGATGACCCTATTTTGCTGATTATTGATTATAGTGCAAATTTATTGATTATATTGCAAATTTATTGATTAAAGTGCAAATTTTTTTTACAAGTTTTGCCTTTTATGGTTAATTTAGACAACATTGTCCTGAAACAGTAAAATGTGAGGAAATAAATATCATACTTTTTGTGAACCACAGTCATGAAAACTTTCGGTGAATTTTACAAAAAAGCTGAGTTTTTGCTTACACGTAATTTGCCCAGCTAAAATACAAAAGTTTGCTAATTCACAGAGCAAAGAAGTTGAAATGTTGTATTTCTCAACCCAGCAAGTAAATTAACACTTTCACCGCGTTAATGAAGTTTGAATGATCTAGCCGTATAAAAGTTTCAAAAACAATTTTGTTCCTGATGTTATTTTGTTAGCCTAGTTTTTGTTGTGAAAACGTTTTCTCAAATATCAATAAAAATTGAATTAACGGAATAAACCTTTTTGTTTGAAAAGCTATTGAGCTTGGATTTCTCATTGTAATGCGCAAAAACATCAAATATAAGAGTTGGGAAAAAAAGTATTACAAAACTGTCTACTGATTTTTGAGCATCATTCGAAGCGAGAAAAAACAATTTTGCTCATACAGCTTTAGAGTTGGTTTATTTTATTCATCAGCGCAATCGCTGAAAATTTTCTGGCTATCAAAAGTGGGCAAAAAATTGCAAGTCTCAAATTGATTTACTAGGCGCTCTTTGTGGCGTTCTTTTTGAATTGCTTCTTTTTGGCGTTCTGAAAATATCTTTGTAAGCAAGAAATTAGATATCAAGGAATAAATACCAAGAAATGAAATGCGTAGATATATATTCCTTCTTTGAAAATTTAAAGAACTTGGGTTTCTCTTTTTAGTGTGCAAAAACATTGATATAAAAGTGGAGAAGATTGCTGCCGGTTTTGACAATTGAACCATTTTAAGGTCTTTGCCGCTTTTTCCAGTCCCCTGAATGTATTTTCACGCATTTAAACGAGATACAAAAAAAATTCAGATGCTGAGAAAAAAGGAAAAACGCGGAGACGGTAACTCTTTTAGCTGCTCAGTAAAATCGTGGCTGTATCAAGACGAAAAAAAACGCTCTGACTCACCTTTCAATTAATCTGAAGTAGGTTTTTTATATTGATTGGCATCATCCGAAAACACGTTTCATGTTGAATAATCATATCCGCTTTTTTGATGGCTGGAAGTTTCCACACGCCGCAAAACTCTATGAATAAAGTTGACAGGCTCTTTTTTCGTTATTCCTCGAAATTGTGAAGGTTTCACGTAATTCTTAGAAATTCGTTTTTTTTGGCATGAAAAATTCCCAAAGTACAATTTTAGGCTGAATTGTCTCAAGGAGGCAGAAGACAAATCTCAGCAGCAGATTGAAGAGCTGGAAAGGAAAGAGAAAATATTGCTCCAATCTCATGAGAAACAGATGATGACTATGTGAGTATTGGTCTTACTAATCTAATATTATTGCGAAACAAATCAAGTATCTGGGTGATATGACGTTTTTTCGTACCAATGGACTTTTTAAAGCTAGTTTCCAGATAAATATGATGTTCTCAATATTATAACAACAATCTCCGCTCTTTTGCCCAGTTGAACCTTTTGTTGTCACAATTAGCCAATAATATATCGTAAAGTCTTACTTTGGTGAAAACTACATGTTTGATTTCATTAAGTGACAATAAAAATTGATTATCGGTGCATATTTTGCTATTTAGATATTTCAAGAGATATAGTAAAACTCAAGGCAACAATCTAGTTTAGAACTGTCAACCTTCTTCTTATCACTGAGAGTTCATGCTAATCCAACGTCCTAATGCTATTAAAGTTTTCGTAGCGATTGCTTTTTTCCACTCTGTATTCATTTCAATGAAAGTGACTTGGTATCTAAAAAATCTATAGTTTCATCAATTCAGGCAAAATCAGCTCCACCAAGCGGAAGAAAAATCGAAACTGCAGTTTGAGCGACTGGAGCAGAATAAAATTCAGATGCAGAGGGATCATGAACAGCAGATGAGAGCCATGTTAGTATATTGTTTGGCTTAATCGTTATAGTCGCTGAAAATTAGCTGAGCTGGAGGTGTACGGCAATTAACTTAAATACCAATCTCTTATAGAGTGGGACATTTTTACAGGCGTAGCGTAGTGTATTATTACGATGAATTTGTTTTCCAACCTAAGTCGCAAATAAAAGTAATCATTGGTGGCTTTTTTGGTATATTTCAATTTAATCATATTTAAGCCTATTTAAGCATAGGCAATTTACAAACATATGTTGAGGCTTTGTTTTTGGCTGGCGTAAAGTTCTGCTGAAAACAACAGATATTATGAAAAATGCATGGGATTTGTTGTTTTTTGTTGTTTTTTGCGACGCTTTTGAAAACTATTGCAATTTTTGCTGAAAATTCAATTTTTCTGAAAACCAATGAGCCAAATTTTAAAAAATGATACCAATCGACATACTGGCGGCTTTTTTTATGTGCCTATACATTTTGCTAGTCTCTCTTCATTTCACTCCACGTTCTTCGGCCTTTTAAAATTTCGGAAGGTTGACTTTTGACCTATTTTTTCCATTCTCTCAAATTTTAAAAGCGCAAATCTGTTATGCATGCTTCAATCAAAAGAACAAATTGTGGGGATCAACCTTCTCAGGCGGCTATTTCCTAATTTCTGTAGAAACATGTTATGGCCACAAACAAGACCATTTTTTGACGTACTCAAAAACTACCCTGTCAATTCGAAAACCAAGAGTTGAGTCGAAAAAAATCAATCATGCAAATCTTGCGTATCCGGCTAAGCCCTGTGTTTTAAAAAAATATATAGCCTCAGAAAAAATCCAATTTTTGAAGTTTTGCCCTTTTTTGGAAACGTATTCTTTTTTTTCTTCAAAAACTGATTAGCTGATTCTGAAGGTTTAACTTCAATCAAACTAGCATGGTGCTTTTATTTTCCGTGTGCAACCCAAACCACTCTATTTTTTTGGAGAAAACTTGGAGAGAACTTTGGAGATATGTATATCGTACAAAATCCCTTTTTGGAAATTTTTACCGTTTTATTTATAATTTTTTTTCACTAAACCTACTAGCTAAATCTAATATAAAAAATTCAATCTAAGCATCAGGGTATGCAAATCTTCCCTTCATAAGATGTTATTCCCATGCTTTATTAGAGAAAAGTGAATGAATTTAGGAAAAATCAAATTTTACAATATTTGATTGTTTTTTGGTTTTTTTTCACTTTTTTGAAAACTACCCAGCCAAATCACAAATCAAGAATTCAGATGAAAAAGCGACTAAAAGTTTTCTCCTTTAAATGAGCGGCTTATCCCCTATTTAACTAGGGAAATCACTAGTGTTTTGCGTGGAGTCCTTTTTTTGATTTTTTGAAAATTAAGCGTTTCGGTATCAGTACAATCAAAGATTACCGTATTAAAACAGGTGCATCCTGTATTAGCTGGGTCACTAGTTTACCTCTAAGCAACCGTGGCTTAAATTTGAGAACGTGAGACTCCTAATCAACATGTGGGAGATTCAAATCCGGAAGTTTGAATTACTTTTTTTGGTCGAATTTTTGCTGCATAGCATTGGCAATTTGATGAAAAATGCAGCTGCTTTATTGGTGGCTAGGGTAAGTAAAATTACAAGCAGTCATGGAGCTGATGTGAGAACATGTTACGCCTTATCTCAGCAAAAACTTTCTCATGGTGTGTTTTATAGAGTAATGAACGTGGTGAAGACTCTTATATAGGTCTTCGTGATTTTTTAGGAAAAAGCCTCAAATTGCTCTGATAACTACAAATGTGCATTCATAGATATTAACCCATTTATGAATGCACTTAGGTATATATCCATCTTTTGAGCTCAGTTAAAATTCATCTGCGGAAAGTGACGTAAATAGCGCTCTCCAAATACGAACGTGAAAACGGCGCGAAGAAACGTGAACGATTTTTAGATTTCCAGCAGAATAAAAACTTTATCTCTTGATCCAGTTTTTCTCAAGTTGGATTACTGTTATCAAAAAAAGCGCCAATCATATATCGTTCTAGAAATTGAAAGAGTATAAGAGCATCTATTTTTTTTCTTTGAAACTCGAAAGTTGAGTTTTTTTCAACAAACTCTGTTTTTTTTTCTGTTTAATTAAGTTCATTACTCTTTTCCAACTGTCTGTTGGCTATGTTTCCTTTTTCCTGATTACATTTTGTTTTGCCTACTCAAAGCTTTTTGCATTTTCCTAGCCTGCGTTAGCTTCGCTAAGTGGTGCTAACAGATCGACAAGTGGTGCTAAATGAAACAGACGACAGGATATTAACATGTTAAAAATAGTGACCACCATAACGTATTATCAGAGCAAAAATATGCCATCGAGCATATTACAATTGAGGTCATCGAGCATATTACAATTTTCTCATACTGGTTAACAAGCATACAAAATTTCTTTCTAGAACTCTGGATGTTCAGCTTTTGCGCCAAATAATTCCATACTAATTGTCTCTTTTCAAGCAGCTCAAACTGAAAAAAAAATTTACCACCGCAGTCCCGCCATGATGTTTCGAGAATACTAACACAAAATAGGATGCTACATAAAACATCGAGCGGGTTCTTTTGAATCAGTTTGACTCATTCGTATGCTCGTTGACCGTTACAAGATTTTACTTGTATGCTTTTTGCCAACTGAACCTTTAAAAGAGTCCCTGTAAAAATACCTAACAGATCGACAAGTGGTGCTAAATGAAACAGACGACAGGATATTGACATGTTAAAAATAGTGACCACCATAACGTATTATCAGAGCAAAAATATGCCAACTTCTTTAGAGCTAGTAAAATGACTCAATCTCAATTAAAAATGTAGTTTTGAAATTTTTCTGAAAAAAGTTAGTCACAAAAAAACCTGTATAAACACGTTGTGGCGCGTCGACGTCTCAGTGTAGTTGCACTGTAATGATCTTGTGTTATATTTCTCTGAAAATTAATAATTTTTTTTCGCTGAAGCTGTGTTCCATTACATTTGAGCCATAGTTCCCACTAACGTATTCAAATTCTATTTTAACGTCCCACTAGAAACCGTTTTTGTCTTAAAAACTGTAGTGTTTTTCCCAGACAATTTAAAAAACGATGTTTATAAATAGCCATTGAGATATGAAACTAGTTTTCAATCAGTCTTGCAAAACGCCATTTCCCATGTCTTTTTAAACAAAATTGATCAAACTGTCAAACCAGGCTTAACTCGTAGTCAAACATTCAAACTAGTTTACTCATGTAGTCATCTAGTGTTGTACATGAAAGCAAAAGGACATCTGCGCATTTTTGTATAACAAATGTACAAAACGTTTCAGCTCTTTTTGCTAACTTCGTCCAGACCTTGAAGTGAGTACTTTTTTGCGGTGATACGTGTGATATACGAGTCCCATTAAAAATCAAAGGTGAGAGAGGGGTGTCGAAACAGACTAGTTTTAAGCAAATACAGCATTAACTTAATCAATATGCAACTGTCGGTCATTTCTAAACTTTTTCTTGTGTTTAAACAATTTGTCTCCTTCGCGCTAACACACTTGACACTTTAGTTCAGATCACCAAGGCTGTAAATTAAAGAATTCTGAGGCTCTCTGTTTAAATTAGGCACCCTATTAGTATCTTGGGACAGCTCTATCAAAGTTGCACCTATTTTGCCTGAACATGATTGCCTAGAGTTAGACAATTAAGTTCAAGGAAAAGCTTGGTTCCAAACGTTCAGTAGAGTTAAGTAGCGGAACTGGCTAAAATTAGGATTGTTTGCAAAGTGCAATCAAAAATTACTAGAGCTCTCATAAAGAAAAATTGAACGCTTTCGTAATGATCGAAACAAACGGGGCAGTACAACAGTGCCGAAGTACAACAGTGCCAAAAATGAAAACTTTGTTCAACAGTGCCGAAAATGAAAACGTTGTTCAACAGTGCCGAAAATTTGAACAAATTTCAACATATTAAGTGCGGCAATCAAAAATTAAATAGTGATCGTTCACAATCTTAAGTAAATCTTTAAGATTTTGAGCGAGAAAATTTGCAGCTTACACGTTTTGGCGCCAAAATAATTGTTTAATTTGCAGTTGCAGACATATTGGTGCCAAAATTGGAGCGATTTTTTTTGATAATTAGCGTCAGTTATTTCCCGCTCATTAGAAAATGCGTGTAAATTATTCTGAAATTTTCCCGCCTTTTTCGGCACTGTTGTACTTCAACACTGTTGAACGCCCCCAAACAAACTCACCAGCTACAAATTCGGCCTTGTAGGCGCCAAAACTGGAGTGATTTTCTTTGTTAATTAGCGTTAGTCGTTTCGCGTTCTTTAGAAAATGCTCTTACATTATTCTGAAATTTTGCCGTCTTTTGCGGCACTGTTGTACTTTGGCACTGTTGAACGCCCCCATTTTAACATATTAAGTGCGGCAATCAAAAGTCAAACGGCAATTGTTTACAATCTTAAGTAACACCTTAAGATTTTGAGCGAGAAATTTTGCAACTTAGACGTTTTGGCCACAAAATAATTGTATAATTTACAGTTGCAGACATTTTGGTGTCAAAATTGGAGTGATTTTTTTAATGTTACTTAGCGTCAATAATTTCCCGCTCTTTAGAAAATGCGTTTAAATCATTCTGAAAGTTTCCCGCCTTTTTCGGCACTATTGTACTTCGGCACTGTTGAACGCCCCCGTCTCAAGGCGCTTATAGTGCTTAGATGTAATAGTGGCATGTAGTAGCATGTAAAACTAGACGCTATTAGTGGCAAGTCATTGTGCTTAAACGTCCTTTTACCGAACAAGATTTGTGTATCAGTTTGCAGAAACTATTTACTGATGCATTTTGGGGAGGGTTTTCATGCTTGAAGGACCGAATGCTTGAAAAATTTCATCCAATCAAAATTGCAAAGCGTTCCTAATGGCTAATGCCTTTCTCACAAAATCAAAGTCAATATTAACAGAAAATGTATTAAGTCAGCGGAAAATACTCAAAAACATTACAAATTGCGGGTTACAATCGCATTAATATTCAGATAATCATCAAGCTTAACGAGTTCAAAATTTTAAGCTTTTTTCAGTCTTGAAAACTCATCTGCTTATTATCTAATCGGTCAATATAAACACTAATGGCCTGGATTTATTTTCCTACTTTGAGATTTTCGCGATTTATTTTGAGGTTTTGAATGCTCAATTCTGATTGGCTGAAAGTAAGCTAAAATTTTTTTCAAGCATTCGGTCCTTCATGCATTATGAACTTTTTTTAAATCTACGCAAGTGCGGAAAGACTCAATTATCTCTTTGATAAACTGCCGCATTGTAGTTGTTTGTCTCTGCAAGTGAGGCAAAGCTCAAATGTTTTTTTTTGCTAAGTTAAAGAGTTGTAGACTTTGGTAGAACTGTTTCATTGTACCTGATAAAAGCAGACATTTTTTTCGGCAAACTGACACTTCAGCATGATAGTCGTTCGCCTTTAGATTTTGTAATTTTGCCCTTCAAAAAAGTATCTTAACTACAATATGATCAATGACCATTAGACTGAAACGTCTGTCGGTGACATTGTGAATTTGAAATTGATCTCAATCAAAACGCCAAGAAACAAGTTTTGAAATTGTTTGGTGTTTTGAAATTGTACTCAATCAAAACGCCAAAACGCCAAGAAAAATTGGAACGTTAAACATAACAAGACTGCTCCCGACCGCTTTTTAAAGTTTATGGAGCAGTAAAAACATTAAAAAATTCAATATAACAAAACAGCTTTTTTCTAAAATTTGAGATGTTTGCAAAAATCATCCCCCACACGCCATATAGAAAACAATAAGATAGATTTCGCTCCTTGTTAGGAATAAATTACGGCAAATAAGCTTCTTTCAACCAATTTGGAACGATTTCTAGGACGGATTAAATCTCCGCTTACACGTTAATAGCGCGAAAAATATCGCGCAATAATTGTCTCAAGTTTGCCAAAATGGCAATCTTTAAATCCCCATAACTTTACCAAAAATGATCACAGGTGAATTATCTTTTCAAATTTAAGCTCAGTAAGTTCCGTCAAAAATGGCTAGTTAAAAAGTCAAAATTTGTCTGATGAAAAAAAAACCACCCCGAGCACAGATTTTCCGTTACTTTCGCATCAAAAGTCGGAACAAAAGATAATAGCAAGAGTTATTTCTCGCTTTTTAACTAAACTGGAGTTTCCTTGCTATATTTGTTAAGAAACTGTTTTGCAAGTAATAATTTTTTGAAAATTTTGTGATAACTCAATTATTTCGAACTTAAACTTCTTTAAAAGTTTATGAACAAAAATCCAGAACTTTTACTTTGAAAATAGTTCACAAAATTGTTTTAGGTAAATTTTTATTAGTTTATTTGTAAAGTTTTTGTTTACTTAATAACAAAACGATTAAAACAGTCCGAACCTTAAATTTATTTTTTTCAGCTCAATGCGTCATAGAGAAGCTCAACAGCAAATGGTCCAAGAAATGGAACTATTGGAAATTCGACATCAGAAAGAAGCGCGACAGAGGGAAAACCGGTAGGTCAAGTTGATCATAAAATTTTGAAGTAGTTTAGAATAAAATTCAATTAGTTGAGCAAGTGTTTGTTTCTTGGGCTGAATTTTAGTGTTTTTGTTCCGATTTTCGTAACGAAAGTAACGGAATATTTGTGCTAGGTGTAAGTGTTTTTCTTCAGACAAGTTTCGACTTTTTAACTATCCTTTTTTGACGGAATTTTTAGTACAATTCAAAAGGTATTGTTGTCATGAGCTTAAATTTGAAAAGATAATTCATCTGTGATCATTTTTTGTAAAGTTATGGGGGTTTAAAGAATGTCATTGTGGCCAATTTTCGGCACTTAACGCGCGATATATTTCGCGCTCTTAAGCGTAAGTGGAGACTTAATCCGTCTTAGAAATCGTTCCAAATTGGTTGAAGGAAGCTTATTTGCATAATTGATTTGTTATTAGGAGCGAAATTTATCACTTTGTACTTTATATGGCGTGTGGGGGATGATTTTCACCAAAAATCTAAAATTTTAGAAATAAAAGTTTGCATTCCGTTTTATTACATTTAACTTTTTTTATGTTATTATTGCTCCATAAACTTTAAAAGGCAGTCGGAACATTCAGGGATTTGGCCTGACACGAGCAGTCTTGTTCTATAAAAAGACGCTTAAGCGCACATGGCCCATCAGTTTTGCTCAAAATTGATCCAACAGTGCATCTGCTAGCTGGATTTTTAATTATATACATAGTCGTTGTCCTGTAGTTAGTTCTGCAATAATTGGGTACTAGAACTTTTAAGGGTACATAATTTTTCTGTCTGGTAAAATTCTAAACTTCTGAACTAAAGTTGAGACAAACTTAATTTGTGATAAAAATTAGATGAGCCTTTCTAGAGTATTCTAATTTGTCGGATTTGACTTCGGCTACTTGATACAATTTTCGGACAGGTTTTTCTTCGGTTTTTGCTTTTAGCTTACTGTGTCACTTCAAACGTTTCCCACTCAATTTCAATTTTTATGTTCCTTTTTGTGTTTCATGTATAACGCTGAAAATTTTTTCGGTGAGAGTCGCAAATAGTGCTGCAAACATTTTTGAAGTTTTATTGTTTTAATTGCTTCAACTTCCTTTTAATCAACCTATTCACGATATACGTGGTGTAACATCTGACAGTTGATTCTTAGTCCATATATGAGCTTGAAGACATGCTGGTTTTTATCCGGCTTTTTAAAAGTTGCGTCTTAGCTGTTGCCTCAAAAGATTTATCTGAGAATGAGAGTCATTTGCTCAAATCGAAGAATTTTGTTACCGCATTTTTCCGTGCTCTATAAAAGTGGATCGGATTTCTTGCTGTAAATCTAATTTTGTTTTTTTTTGTATTTGTCATTTCAAATTCTGGATTTTGTCGTTTTTTTAATCTTAAAATTTTTTAGATTGCTACACCCAATGAGTATCATCTTTTTTGATGCCAATTAATTTCTTGCTTAAAAATGCTTAAAAGGGCTTCGATGAACTAAATTATATCAAGCGATTGACTGGTGGTTAACGTTTAGAAGTGTTTTTTTTGTGTTAGTTTTCTTTTTTGAGATGAAACAGCTTCAGAAATAAACTTGTGCTGTTTTTGTATCATTGAAAATTTTTGGGTTTTTCTTTCTATTCCATCTAAAATTTGCTTCATATTGACTAATTACAGAGCAAAAAGCAAAGAAATCACAATTGTGTCATTAAAAGCTGCAGTATATATGTGTCTGTTCTAACTTTTGATTAAAGTAACGGAATAAGTGTGCTCCTGGTAGTTGTTCCTACAATGCAATAAATAATCACAGAGCTTTCTATTGCGAATTCTAATTTAAATGCATTCTGATGGGTCGAAAATTTGACTGCTTTAATCTACTTAACAACCCCCTTTTTTGATAGTGGGATTGGAGATTGTTACGTAGATCCAAATTTTTTTTTTCTAGTTTGGCAAAAACGTTTGCAAACACCTTAAACGGCAGCCTCGGCCTTAAGATGTTTCCTCTGTTACGCAAAATTTTCTTTAGTTTAAAATTTGAGCATTTGTTTTTAGCGAAAGGGAAGCTCAAGAGGAGCAAAGACGACTCCATGAACAGCAACTTGAACTTCTGTTAGTACCAAAATTTTTCAAGTTTTCAAAATTTCAAAGAAGTGAATAAACACTATAGATCAAACCGTTTTTTACATGATACAAACGTAAAAACAAAAAAATGCTCAAATTTTATTTTACAATAATAAAAACGGTACAGTTCTTCGAATTTCTAGAGAAAAAAAATATCAGATGTTTTCAGAAGTTCAGTTCAAAGTGGTTATGATATCATAGCTGTAAGCTTTGAGAAATTGATTTTTGTATCGACATTGAAGCATCAAATTGCTATTCAAAATGGCAATGAAGCACCAGTTTATACAACAAAAGTGTGAATTTTCCCAAGAACATTAATTTATTTTTAGTTTTTTCAATAGTAGGAGTTATTTCCAAAGAAATTTGAGTAGTCCAAAGCCATTAATTAACCGGTTGATCTAAGAATTGCTCTCAACTCGAACGGTTATCTACCGAAAGCACTTATTTAAAAATTAAATACTCATGTTAATTGAGGAAAACCCGCTGATTTATATCCGATTGAAATTCTTAAACCTATTGGGTTCACGAATGCGCCTCTTTGAATACTGCAGATTTTGCTAAAACAAACTTAACCAGCGCTGTAGCACTGCGGTACAAAAGTTATCACAGATTGCCAATGCAGAATAATTTTTGATATCTTTCTTTTTTTTATCTTTCCCGAACAATTTTTGGATCAAGTTAGCATCCTCCACCCCATAATAGACCAAGTTAAGATCCTCCACCCCAGCGCTTAAATTAAATTAAATTTGCTAAGCGCTGCATGTAAAATGATCGATTCTGATTGGCTGAAAATTCCCAACTTAGAACCAAGTTAACATCCTCCCTCCTAAACGTGTTTAGGGGCGAGGATGTTAACTTGGTCCCAATTTTTTCTCAATTTGAAAATAAGACCTTTCCAAATGAAAAAATTTACACCAATAAGTTTTACACCGACCAAATATGTTTTTTTCTTCAAATTAGATCACCAAAAAAATCAATAGAACTGTAACCATATGGTACCATAAAATTATTTCAAATTTTTTTCAGGCGAGACAGGCTGTCCCACTCAGAAAGACGAAGCATCGTGATAGAGAGGTAAAAGAAGATACGGTATTTAAAATTGTTCATTCAATAGTTTTAGTGGGAACATAAAAGCGGGTCTAAGCCGACTGGACTTCAAGCCGAAGGGAATTCAGGCCGAAAATTAAACTTTACAAGCACCTCAAATCATAATTTTTTCATCTGTAAACGTTGCTTGTCAAAACTGTAGGCTATTTTACTCCATAATAAGCGTTATTTATCACAATGAATCACTTGGGATTGGCATCCACTAATAATATCAGCCGGTTTTTGAAATGCATAAATAATAAACAAGAAAATTACCTTCTACCGTGTTTTGTTTTTCAACTTTCCTAAACATCATTTGGAGGCTTAAATTTTGTGAAAACGCTAATAATTACCGAATAAAGATCCTGAAATTGAGAAATTCTTCAAACAAATTTTCAAATTAATCATATTTCATGACTTAGAGAAAAAAATTTTTGGCTTGAAATCCCTAATTATACGATTTGGCTTGAAGTCCCGTCGGCTTGAATTCCCGTCGGCTTGATGCCCGGCACCCCATAAAAGCTAGAATCAAGCCAAACTGATTGATACTACTTTGCAAATTTGCTCAAGTTTTGTTTATAAAATTATGTAATCAGAAAAGTAAAAGGGTGAGAATAATTAGGTGACCGATCGTTTAGTAGACCAATCTTTTAGCAAAAAAAGTAAAAAAATGGTCTTTTAGCAGACCAGCGTAAAAAAGTGAGAAACGATTGATTGACAGACTCAAAAACACGCTCAGTCTGGGGCCAAGTTTCCCCAATTAAATAAATTATATCACGATTTGTCAACAAAACTATCAATTTCAAAAACAGTTCTTAATTAGCGGCAAAACAATGGTTTACGCGCACAATAACACTCGTTTGAAGTTAGCTATCACGCTTTATAATTGTTCTGAGTCTGCTAAAAAATCGGTCTGCTAAAAAACGGTCTGCTAAAACCCCTAGACCCGAATAATTCCCTCTCAGCTTGAGACTGTTATTACTGTCATTAGGTCTGCATCATTATACTTTTTGAGCCGTTTCGGTTTTTTCAGCATAGTCTCTGTTCTAAAACTGTCCTGCATGAGAAAATTTGCTCAGTTTTAAAAAAATTTTAGGGCCCAATCCAGCAACTCTGACCCGCCTCTCCTTGCAACAGGTTAGTTATCTGATGTAACAGCAAAATTGTTGGCGGACATTTAAACGAAAATGGTCAAAAACATTTATTTCCGTATCAATCTGAAGAGCGAGAATTAAGTATGGCGTATTTTTAAGTTTTTCTTCTAATCAATTTTAGAGTGCACTGATTTGACTTGTTTTTTCTTAATTATTTTATGTACAAAATAACTTGCTTACTAATGTAAAACTGCAAAAATTTATGTTAAAAAATTAGTGAAAAAAGACATATAACCTTTTGTTCAGTTTTACAAATGATATGCTCTTAGAGTATTTTGTTGGTTTTATGGTATTTTTATTGAAACAGGTTATTTAATGGAAACAGCTAAAAAGTTACGAAAACGGTTTTGGCTGCATGATGCTTCTAAATTGTTGACAAAAAGCAATGAATTAGAAATTGATTGACCAAAACTCAAAAACAAACATTTTTTTCCGGTATGATTTCTAAACTAAAATATCATAATAGATTAGCAAAATTCAAAATCCAAACTTTTTGGCTAGTTTTGGTGAAGCACTCAGGAAACTGTGTCAAATAGAGCAAAAAAAACTGTAATTTTACATGCAGAATTGATAAGCGCATAAACAAGCCTAACCTACGTTAAATTTATCCTTTAATCTATTTTGACAGTAAACAATTTTAACGGAACGTCGCGCTTAAATTACGCAAAAATGAAACATTCATTTTTCAATTGAATGCTCGAAAGTTTCCGCACAAAAACATAGTTGAAATTTTTTGGGAAATGCAAAAAAAAACCCGAAAAACCTAATTGTTTGGTTACATTTTTTCGGTGATTGTTGTCATAAGCGAGGAATTTTGCAAAAAGCAAATTACGAACAACTATATATCAATGACCAAAACTTTGGCAGTTTCTAGCTATTGTTGATTTTGCGGTCAGTAAACGAGACATAAATTC
>NW_026971525.1:12500-18618 GCF_963678635.1 Symsagittifera roscoffensis | reverse complement strand
CGAATGGGCTTATCCCGGAAGCTCTACGAGCAAGCTTTGTTAACTTTCAAGCCAACTGAAGCAACTTCGTCAGTTTTGGACCTCATTTTGAGCTTGTTTACGGCTCGGGTCATAACTTTTGAACCACTGGTCGCACAGCTCCCATCTTTTTCATGCAGCTGACCATCAAGCATATCTAACTTCGCTAAAATTGAAAGTGAGCTGTGCGAGCACTCCTTCAAGCTCAAACAAGCGTTTTAGAGCCCTGAGACCCCCATTTTTCAGCTCAAAATAGGGGTCTTCCGCTTCGATCAGTCGCTCCTGCAGCTCAACCAAGGGTCGCGCAAGCTCATCTAAGGTGGTTCTAAGACCTATTTTTCACGAGGAAGCGAATGGGCTTATCCCGGAAGCTCTACGAGCAAGCTTTGTTAACTTTCAAGCCAACTGAAGCAACTTCGTCAGTTTTGGACCTCATTTTGAGCTTGTTTACGGCTCGGGTCATAACTTTTGAACCACTGGTCGCACAGCTCCCATCTTTTTCATGCAGCTGACCATCAAGCATATCTAACTTCGCTAAAATTGAAAGTGAGCTGTGCGAGCACTCCTTCAAGCTCAAACAAGCGTTTTAGAGCCCTGAGACCCCCATTTTTCAGCTCAAAATAGGGGTCTTCCGCTTCGATCAGTCGCTCCTGCAGCTCAACCAAGGGTCGCGCAAGCTCATCTAAGGTGGTTCTAAGACCTATTTTTCACGAGGAAGCGAATGGGCTTATCCCGGAAGCTCTACGAGCAAGCTTTGTTAACTTTCAAGCCAACTGAAGCAACTTCGTCAGTTTTGGACCTCATTTTGAGCTTGTTTACGGCTCGGGTCATAACTTTTGAACCACTGGTCGCACAGCTCCCATCTTTTTCATGCAGCTGACCATCAAGCATATCTAACTTCGCTAAAATTGAAAGGGAGCTGTGCGAGCACTCCTTCAAGCTCAAACAAGCGTTTTAGAGCCCTGAGACCCCCATTTTTCAGCTCAAAATAGGGGTCTTCCGCTTCGATCAGTCGCTCCTGCAGCTCAACCAAGGGTCGCGCAAGCTCATCTAAGGTGGTTCTAAGACCTATTTTTCACGAGGAAGCGAATGGGCTTATCCCGGAAGCTCTACGAGCAAGCTTTGTTAACTTTCAAGCCAACTGAAGCAACTTCGTCAGTTTTGGACCTCATTTTGAGCTTGTTTACGGCTCGGGTCATAACTTTTGAACCACTGGTCGCACAGCTCCCATCTTTTTCATGCAGCTGACCATCAAGCATATCTAACTTCGCTAAAATTGAAAGTGAGCTGTGCGAGCACTCCTTCAAGCTCAAACAAGCGTTTTAGAGCCCTGAGACCCCCATTTTTCAGCTCAAAATAGGGGTCTTCCGCTTCGATCAGTCGCTCCTGCAGCTCAACCAAGGGTCGCGCAAGCTCATCTAAGGTGGTTCTAAGACCTATTTTTCACGAGGAAGCGAATGGGCTTATCCCGGAAGCTCTACGAGCAAGCTTTGTTAACTTTCAAGCCAACTGAAGCAACTTCGTCAGTTTTGGACCTCATTTTGAGCTTGTTTACGGCTCGGGTCATAACTTTTGAACCACTGGTCGCACAGCTCCCATCTTTTTCATGCAGCTGACCATCAAGCATATCTAACTTCGCTAAAATTGAAAGTGAGCTGTGCGAGCACTCCTTCAAGCTCAAACAAGCGTTTTAGAGCCCTGAGACCCCCATTTTTCAGCTCAAAATAGGGGTCTTCCGCTTCGATCAGTCGCTCCTGCAGCTCAACCAAGGGTCGCGCAAGCTCATCTAAGGTGGTTCTAAGACCTATTTTTCACGAGGAAGCGAATGGGCTTATCCCGGAAGCTCTACGAGCAAGCTTTGTTAACTTTCAAGCCAACTGAAGCAACTTCGTCAGTTTTGGACCTCATTTTGAGCTTGTTTACGGCTCGGGTCATAACTTTTGAACCACTGGTCGCACAGCTCCCATCTTTTTCATGCAGCTGACCATCAAGCATATCTAACTTCGCTAAAATTGAAAGTGAGCTGTGCGAGCACTCCTTCAAGCTCAAACAAGCGTTTTAGAGCCCTGAGACCCCCATTTTTCAGCTCAAAATAGGGGTCTTCCGCTTCGATCAGTCGCTCCTGCAGCTCAACCAAGGGTCGCGCAAGCTCATCTAAGGTGGTTCTAAGACCTATTTTTCACGAGGAAGCGAATGGGCTTATCCCGGAAGCTCTACGAGCAAGCTTTGTTAACTTTCAAGCCAACTGAAGCAACTTCGTCAGTTTTGGACCTCATTTTGAGCTTGTTTACGGCTCGGGTCATAACTTTTGAACCACTGGTCGCACAGCTCCCATCTTTTTCATGCAGCTGACCATCAAGCATATCTAACTTCGCTAAAATTGAAAGTGAGCTGTGCGAGCACTCCTTCAAGCTCAAACAAGCGTTTTAGAGCCCTGAGACCCCCATTTTTCAGCTCAAAATAGGGGTCTTCCGCTTCGATCAGTCGCTCCTGCAGCTCAACCAAGGGTCGCGCAAGCTCATCTAAGGTGGTTCTAAGACCTATTTTTCACGAGGAAGCGAATGGGCTTATCCCGGAAGCTCTACGAGCAAGCTTTGTTAACTTTCAAGCCAACTGAAGCAACTTCGTCAGTTTTGGACCTCATTTTGAGCTTGTTTACGGCTCGGGTCATAACTTTTGAACCACTGGTCGCACAGCTCCCATCTTTTTCATGCAGCTGACCATCAAGCATATCTAACTTCGCTAAAATTGAAAGGGAGCTGTTCGAGCACTCCTTCAAGCTCAAACAAGCGTTTTAGAGCCCTGAGACCCCCATTTTTCAGCTCAAAATAGGGGTCTTCCGCTTCGATCAGTCGCTCCTGCAGCTCAACCAAGGGTCGCGCAAGCTCATCTAAGGTGGTTCTAAGACCTATTTTTCACGAGGAAGCGAATGGGCCTATCCCGGAAGCTCTACGAGCAAGCTTTGTTAACTTTCAAGCCAACTGAAGCAACTTCGTCAGTTTTGGACCTCATTTTGAGCTTGTTTACGGCTCGGGTCATAACTTTTGAACCACTGGTCGCACAGCTCCCATCTTTTTCATGCAGCTGACCATCAAGCATATCTAACTTCGCTAAAATTGAAAGTGAGCTGTGCGAGCACTCCTTCAAGCTCAAACAAGCGTTTTAGAGCCCTGAGACCCCCATTTTTCAGCTCAAAATAGGGGTCTTCCGCTTCGATCAGTCGCTCCTGCAGCTCAACCAAGGGTCGCGCAAGCTCATCTAAGGTGGTTCTAAGACCTATTTTTCACGAGGAAGCGAATGGGCCTATCCCGGAAGCTCTACGAGCAAGCTTTGTTAACTTTCAAGCCAACTGAAGCAACTTCGTCAGTTTTGGACCTCATTTTGAGCTTGTTTACGGCTCGGGTCATAACTTTTGAACCACTGGTCGCACAGCTCCCATCTTTTTCATGCAGCTGACCACCAAGCATATCTAACTTCGCTAAAATTGAAAGTGAGCTGTGCGAGCACTCCTTCAAGCTCAAACAAGCGTTTTAGAGCCCTGAGACCCCCATTTTTCAGCTCAAAATAGGGGTCTTCCGCTTCGATCAGTCGCTCCTGCAGCTCAACCAAGGGTCGCGCAAGCTCATCTAAGGTGGTTCTAAGACCTATTTTTCACGAGGAAGCGAATGGGCCTATCCCGGAAGCTCTACGAGCAAGCTTTGTTAACTTTCAAGCCAACTGAAGCAACTTCGTCAGTTTTGGACCTCATTTTGAGCTTGTTTACGGCTCGGGTCATAACTTTTGAACCACTGGTCGCACAGCTCCCATCTTTTTCATGCAGCTGACCATAAAGCATATCTAACTTCGCTAAAATTAAAAGTGAGCTGTGCGAGCACTCCTTCAAGCTCAAACAAGCGTTTTAGAGCCCTGAGACCCCCATTTTTCAGCTCAAAATAGGGGTCTTCCGCTTCGATCAGTCGCTCCTGCAGCTCAACCAAGGGTCGCGCAAGCTCATCTAAGGTGGTTCTAAGACCTATTTTTCACGAGGAAGCGAATGGGCTTATCCCGGAAGCTCTACGAGCAAGCTTTGTTAACTTTCAAGCCAACTGAAGCAACTTCGTCAGTTTTGGACCTCATTTTGAGCTTGTTTACGGCTCGGGTCATAACTTTTGAACCACTGGTCGCACAGCTCCCATCTTTTTCATGCAGCTGACCATCAAGCATATCTAACTTCGCTAAAATTGAAAGTGAGCTGTGCGAGCACGCTCAAACAAGCGTTTTAGAGCCCTGAGACCCCCATTTTTCAGCTCAAAATAGGGGTCTTCCGCTTCGATCAGTCGCTCCTGCAGCTCAACCAAGGGTCGCGCAAGCTCATCTAAGGTGGTTCTAAGACCTATTTTTCACGAGGAAGCGAATGGGCTTATCCCGGAAGCTCTACGAGCAAGCTTTGTTAACTTTCAAGCCAACTGAAGCAACTTCGTCAGTTTTGGACCTCATTTTGAGCTTGTTTACGGCTCGGGTCATAACTTTTGAACCACTGGTCGCACAGCTCCCATCTTTTTCATGCAGCTGACCATCAAGCATATCTAACTTCGCTAAAATTGAAAGTGAGCTGTGCGAGCACTCCTTCAAGCTCAAACAAGCGTTTTAGAGCCCTGAGACCCCCATTTTTCAGCTCAAAATAGGGGTCTTCCGCTTCGATCAGTCGCTCCTGCAGCTCAACCAAGGGTCGCGCAAGCTCATCTAAGGTGGTTCTAAGACCTATTTTTCACGAGGAAGCGAATGGGCTTATCCCGGAAGCTCTACGAGCAAGCTTTGTTAACTTTCAAGCCAACTGAAGCAACTTCGTCAGTTTTGGACCTCATTTTGAGCTTGTTTACGGCTCGGGTCATAACTTTTGAACCACTGGTCGCACAGCTCCCATCTTTTTCATGCAGCTGACCATCAAGCATATCTAACTTCGCTAAAATTGAAAGGGAGCTGTGCGAGCACTCCTTCAAGCTCAAACAAGCGTTTTAGAGCCCTGAGACCCCCATTTTTCAGCTCAAAATAGGGGTCTTCCGCTTCGATCAGTCGCTCCTGCAGCTCAACCAAGGGTCGCGCAAGCTCATCTAAGGTGGTTCTAAGACCTATTTTTCACGAGGAAGCGAATGGGCCTATCCCGGAAGCTCTACGAGCAAGCTTTGTTAACTTTCAAGCCAACTGAAGCAACTTCGTCAGTTTTGGACCTCATTTTGAGCTTGTTTACGGCTCGGGTCATAACTTTTGAACCACTGGTCGCACAGCTCCCATCTTTTTCATGCAGCTGACCATAAAGCATATCTAACTTCGCTAAAATTGAAAGTGAGCTGTGCGAGCACTCCTTCAAGCTCAAACAAGCGTTTTAGAGCCCTGAGACCCCCATTTTTCAGCTCAAAATAGGGGTCTTCCGCTTCGATCAGTCGCTCCTGCAGCTCAACCAAGGGTCGCGCAAGCTCATCTAAGGTGGTTCTAAGACCTATTTTTCACGAGGAAGCGAATGGGCCTATCCCGGAAGCTCTACGAGCAAGCTTTGTTAACTTTCAAGCCAACTGAAGCAACTTCGTCAGTTTTGGACCTCATTTTGAGCTTGTTTACGGCTCGGGTCATAACTTTTGAACCACTGGTCGCACAGCTCCCATCTTTTTCATGCAGCTGACCATCAAGCATATCTAACTTCGCTAAAATTGAAAGTGAGCTGTGCGAGCACTCCTTCAAGCTCAAACAAGCGTTTTAGAGCCCTGAGACCCCCATTTTTCAGCTCAAAATAGGGGTCTTCCGCTTCGATCAGTCGCTCCTGCAGCTCAACCAAGGGTCGCGCAAGCTCATCTAAGGTGGTTCTAAGACCTATTTTTCACGAGGAAGCGAATGGGCCTATCCCGGAAGCTCTACGAGCAAGCTTTGTTAACTTTCAAGCCAACTGAAGCAACTTCGTCAGTTTTGGACCTCATTTTGAGCTTGTTTACGGCTCGGGTCATAACTTTTGAACCACTGGTCGCACAGCTCCCATCTTTTTCATGCAGCTGACCATCAAGCATATCTAACTTCGCTAAAATTGAAAGGGAGCTGTGCGAGCACTCCTTCAAGCTCAAACAAGCGTTTT
>NW_026971525.1:0-2500 GCF_963678635.1 Symsagittifera roscoffensis | reverse complement strand
CGCTTTCCTCAGTCTTTCTCTTACAACGGCAAACTGAAGATCGAACACTGTTTAAACGCGCTCTCAATGCAATCACATGTATCACACCGGTACTACATCTGAACAGCTCTTTGATCAACAGAATACCCAAGTTCGAGCGACTTGCTTAAGTGTTCTATCCAGTCCCTAAGGATCTGACAGATACACCAGTAAAAGAACCGGATCAATCCGAAGACTGATCACTCCTACGATCGGATTTCTCCAAAAGTAAGTGTTCACTCGATTAGAACAAAGCCAACCGCAGTCGGACTTTGAGCTGTCTGGACCACCCTGTTCTTAAGCATTTGGGCCTTCGCTTTCCTCAGTCTTTCTCTTACAACGGCAAACTGAAGATCGAACACTGTTTAAACGCGCTCTCAATGCAATCACATGTATCACACCGGTACTACATCTGAACAGCTCTTTGATCAACAGAATACCCAAGTTCGAGCGACTTGCTTAAGTGTTCTATCCAGTCCCTAAGGATCTGACAGATACACCAGTAAAAGAACCGGATCAATCCGAAGACTGATCACTCCTACGATCGGATTTCTCCAAAAGTAAGTGTTCACTCGATTAGAACAAAGCCAACCGCAGTCGGACTTTGAGCTGTCTGGACCACCCTGTTCTTAAGCATTTGGGCCTTCGCTTTCCTCAGTCTTTCTCTTACAACGGCAAACTGAAGATCGAACACTGTTTAAACGCTCTCTCAATGCAATCACATGTATCACACCGGTACTACATCTGAACAGCTCTTTGATCAACAGAATACCCAAGTTCGAGCGACTTGCTTAAGTGTTCTATCCAGTCCCTAAGGATCTGACAGATACACCAGTAAAAGAACCGGATCAATCCGAAGACTGATCACTCCTACGATCGGATTTCTCCAAAAGTAAGTGTTCACTCGATTAGAACAAAGCCAACCGCAGTCGGACTTTGAGCTGTCTGGACCACCCTGTTCTTAAGCATTTGGGCCTTCGCTTTCCTCAGTCTTTCTCTTACAACGGCAAACTGAAGATCGAACACTGTTTAAACGCGCTCTCAATGCAATCACATGTATCACACCGGTACTACATCTGAACAGCTCTTTGATCAACAGAATACCCAAGTTCGAGCGACTTGCTTAAGTGTTCTATCCAGTCCCTAAGGATCTGACAGATACACCAGTAAAAGAACCGGATCAATCCGAAGACTGATCACTCCTACGATCGGATTTCTCCAAAAGTAAGTGTTCACTCGATTAGAACAAAGCCAACCGCAGTCGGACTTTGAGCTGTCTGGACCACCCTGTTCTTAAGCATTTGGGCCTTCGCTTTCCTCAGTCTTTCTCTTACAACGGCAAACTGAAGATCGAACACTGTTTAAACGCGCTCTCAATGCAATCACATGTATCACACCGGTACTACATCTGAACAGCTCTTTGATCAACAGAATACCCAAGTTCGAGCGACTTGCTTAAGTGTTCTATCCAGTCCCTAAGGATCTGACAGATACACCAGTAAAAGAACCGGATCAATCCGAAGACTGATCACTCCTACGATCGGATTTCTCCAAAAGTAAGTGTTCACTCGATTAGAACAAAGCCAACCGCAGTCGGACTTTGAGCTGTCTGGACCACCCTGTTCTTAAGCATTTGGGCCTTCGCTTTCCTCAGTCTTTCTCTTACAACGGCAAACTGAAGATCGAACACTGTTTAAACGCTCTCTCAATGCAATCACATGTATCACACCGGTACTACATCTGAACAGCTCTTTGATCAACAGAATACCCAAGTTCGAGCGACTTGCTTAAGTGTTCTATCCAGTCCCTAAGGATCTGACAGATACACCAGTAAAAGAACCGGATCAATCCGAAGACTGATCACTCCTACGATCGGATTTCTCCAAAAGTAAGTGTTCACTCGATTAGAACAAAGCCAACCGCAGTCGGACTTTGAGCTGTCTGGACCACCCTGTTCTTAAGCATTTGGGCCTTCGCTTTCCTCAGTCTTTCTCTTACAACGGCAAACTGAAGATCGAACACTGTTTAAACGCGCTCTCAATGCAATCACATGTATCACACCGGTACTACATCTGAACAGCTCTTTGATCAACAGAATACCCAAGTTTGAGTGACCTCCCATCATCAATGGGGGATTGCATTCCTATCTGACATCGGGGTCAACAGCATCAATATACTTGATACTGCCAATTTAAACCATTAAAGGCAATTTTCATGATGCAGATAGAGCAATTCAATCTACGCTTTAGGTCATCAATTGTAGCTTCGCATCCGCCTTCTCAGGCAGACGCTTGAAACCAGGGAACTGAACACACTGTTCCTCTCGTACTAAGTGTTACCCAAGCATAGATCACCCTGTTTTTGAGCGTTTGGGCCCTCGCTTTTCTCAGTCTTACTCTTACGAAGGCAAACTGAAGATCGAACACTGTTTAAACGCTCTCTCAATGCAATCACATGTATCACACCGGTACTACATCTAAAC
>NW_026971524.1:0-18020 GCF_963678635.1 Symsagittifera roscoffensis | reverse complement strand
TTTGCTGAAAACCATTTGTCATTTTATTTCATCCGATCCGTCCAATTGAAAAACTGCGAAACTTTAGACCTCCAACAACAATTTTTGCATGGCTAATTCCTGAGTTAGGAAAACAAAGAAGACAATTCAAATGCGGATGATAAAAAAATTCAATTGAAAATTTCTTCCTATTGAGCAAACAAAATATCAAGTTTTAATGACATAAATTTCTAACCGACTTCCGAGAAAAACAAAAGTGAAAGAAGCATCTGGCTCAAACAAAAGTTATTTTAGCTGCAAAGTGGATTTAATTTTGACATCTTTTAGTCAAAACAACACCATTCTTCCTTAGCGACATACTTTTTGTTTTTTTTTGTTATTTTTTTTTTCTCAAAACGACATCAGCAGTCAATTCTTACCAAATTACCCTTCAACTTGGGTCCAGTTTTGATATTAAAAAACGGTTTGATCATTTTTTTTGCCATTTCCAGTTTATTTAGATGTGAAATAATTCACTGTCAATTAGTGAGGGCAACCAGGTGATCTCATTATATTTAATATTTCCTTGAAAACTCTCATCAGACACAAAAAACTACAGAAATTGGACAAAAAAGGTAAATCTTGCCTCCATTTTGTGGCTAATTCAATTCAACTTAAGTATAATTCAAATCCTAAGAGGGTAAAAAAACGTAAAAAAATTTTTGTGGTTATTTCATTTCAACTTGAAATAATTCAAATCCTGAGGGGGTAAAAAACGGGTTTAAATTAAAAAAAAACTACTCTGATTATCTGTATACGGGCAAAAACAGCAATAGTGATTAATATTTCGACATTTTTTGATGAATTTTATTTGAGGCGAGCTGAAAAAGAAACTTATTTTTTTTTGAAACAATCATCCAAAGATTGCCCTAAAACGTCTCTTTGGCCTGGCCCAGAAACTGTTGGCAAAATAAGTCGCCTTCACTTAGAGACGTGGGTCAGCTCGGAGAAACAATTTGGTCAAAGAAAGAGAAACTCATTTGAGAAAATTCGCCGTTCACTCGACTCGAAACTTTGATTGTTCCAAATCATCCTCTAACACCATAAATTAAATTTAAACCCAATTATGCGTTTTTGTGAAAACTTAACGCAAAACAAAATGGCAATATGCGATCAAGTAATAAATAAAATGACAATTTTTTTGTTCTTGATCAATGTCTGGTAATTTAAAAATTCAAATTTTAGAAAATCATTTTTGAAAATGTTTACTAAAATTTAAAAGTTCGTTACTTTCGTTATATTATTTGTGTGAGACAAAATTGAAACATTTCAGGCTGTTTCCAATGCATTATCAATGCGAGACGGCCAAACCTGTGGTTACTACGTTTGAGTAACCAATTTTTATGTCATTTGTGTTCGGTTACGAACATTACCAAAAAATTTTGAGAAATTAAAATGTAAAAAATCAATATTTTTGGCTTATGGAAAAATGCTAGTCATACAATTTCCATATATGAAAAAATACCAATCATAGATCTTTCATGCAATTTTCTGTACTTATGGAATTGCATGAAAACTGTTTGATTAGCATTTTTCCATATATGAAAATTGTATGACCAGCAATTTTGGTCAACCCGGGAAAGATAAAAAGATGATTATATTTGATTTTTTTACTGAGACCTTTTTTTAAAAAGAATTGTTTGAGAGTTTGAGAATTGTTACTTTAATCATCAGGTTCTCAGGTGGATTTGCTTGCAGTAGAGTTGATGCGGTTAAAATACATCATCCACTCGGTGTTGTTAACATGAGATCATATTTAAAATATATTTTCACATGTGGTCAATTTTTATAAAATGGCAAAGTTGCCAATTCGGCTAACTTGGGAAAAATATACGCAGTTGGTTTCTTTCTATTATAGCGTAAGTCATTATAGCGAAAGGCAAATTAAACCAGTTCAGAATTTGTTCCAGTTTCAATTAACTTGAGACAAGATGTTTGGAACTATCAAAACTTTGCTAGGCGCAAGCTACAAAATTTTGTACTTAACATAGAAGTGAACTACATAATGGGGAAATAATTCAACGGAAAGTTTCTTCAAAAGATCGCTTTTTTTTCATTTTTTGTTGGGTCTCCATCAATTTTTGAGGTTTTCAAGAATTTAATTTATCCAATAGGCATTGAAGGCTCTACCGTGTTATAAGGATTTTTTTTTTACATTAAATTATAATGATATACTTTTTTACATTAAAAAAAGCGAAATACCCAAATTATCTATGCATGGCAAGTATCCCGCAATAAAAAACGTTTCAAGTTGAATTGAGGACATAATAATTCTGTCATACATCTTAAAACAGTACTCATTTTTCAATATTGGCAACAAACGTGTATAATTAATCGAAATGGTATCTAGCAAAACTTATTCGAGTTCAAATGGGGTGGTCGGATCTTTTAAAATTTTTGCCTGATATACGTCATGTTTTTTTTATATTGTTTAAAAAGATAAGATAATCTCCCACAATTAGCTTTGGAGAAATAGGAACTAGAAAAGAAAACGCTCAAAAAATCAACGGATTCATTCAAAAAAGCATTAAGTTGTTTTAAAGTTGAAATCGCTGACAAATTGATCCTATCAAAAATTTTTTGTTACCTTCCCATTTTTGACTGGGAGTTAAAAGATCCTGACAAAGGGGGCAATTACTTTTCATTTAGAATTTGAAACTAAGCTTTGAAAATTCGCGTTACGTCAAAAAAAATCAAATTGCGTGAAATTGTTTCGGGATTCACTCACAGTGTCAGCCTGGTACGTCAAAATTAATCGGCAAAATTATCAGTTTTTCAATTAACTCTATCTTCCTCGCCATAAGTAAAAATATTTATCATAATCGTTTCTAAAATTTTTACATTCATAATCATATTGAAAACCATCAACCATAATAAATTGTTAGTTCCAAGCTATTAAACTAAAAATTAATTAAAAACATTTTTAATCAAGCATACCAGGTGAAATTTTGAAAATAAAGCTAAAAAAAACAAAAAAAAATCATTGAGGGTGTTTGTTTGTAAGTGACATGACTAAAACTCCCAAAACTACTTTTTCAACATTTGAGGCGAACCAAATTGGTCATACTTATTCTGTCATACAAATGAAATTCACGAACTAGCTTTAATTTTTGGAGATTTATTCGAGAAAAATCATATCGGTAGAGTTTTGCAGGGCTTTTCCTTGATATACGAATAGTCTTGCGATAGTTCTTCCCAGTTGGCACTGTTTTACTACATCCAACTTGTGTCAAAAACTGTTACAATGGTGCCTTGAATTCTAAAACGTTCAATTTTTTAAGGGACTACTCGCCAAGATAAAGCAATATTTTTTTAAAACCTTGAAACAAATGATTCGCAAAAAGCAGAAACCGTTTCCAAAGAATGGTGTAAAGATTTGATGTTTGTGAAAAGCATAGAAAAAAGGTACGTGAACTACTTCATAATTATTCAACAACCATGTCAAACTGAAAAAGTTTGGCAAAAAATTTTTAGAATACCGCCCAGCACAGCTTTTATTCAAAATTCAAGAGTCTACTTTTTTTCTATAAGCATCACTTAAAGTCGAACTTCACGCAATGAACAATTTTTTTCTAAATTGAATCTCCCTGTTTTCATAGTTTTTAAATGATTTCAAAAAAATGAAAAAAATTTAACTAAACTCTCCGCCAGAAATGCGTTTTTAAAATGAGTAACCAGCCAAAAGTTACCTCATTTGAACGAAATATGCAAGGTTTTTGTGACTGTTACATAATTGACACATTACTATTATGTAATAGTTGCCTATATATATATTATATATCACTATTGTTTTTAGCTCGGGAACTCAAACCATCGGGAACCTTAGCGTAAATAAGAAGAACCCTAAAACTCGCTGAAAACCATTTGTCAATTTATTTCATCCGATCCGTCCAATTGAAAAACTGCGAAACTTTAGACTTCCAGCAACAATTTTTGCATGGCTAATTCCTGAGTTAGGAAAACAAAGAAGGCAATTCAAATGCGGATGATAAAAAATTCAATTGAAAATTTCTTCCTATTGAGCAAACAAGATATCAAGTTTTAATGAAATAAATTTCTACCCGACTTCCGAGAAAAACAAAAGTGAAAGAAGCATCTAGCTCAAACAACAGTTATTTTAGCTGCAAAAGTGGATTTAATTTTGACATCTTTTATTAGTCAAAACAATACCATTCTTCCTTAGCGACATACTTTTTGTTTTTTTTTGTTATTTTTTTTCTCAAAACGACAACAGCAGTCATTTCTTACCAAATTACCCTTCAACTTGGGTCCAGTTTTGATGTTTAAAAACGGTTTGATCAGTTTTTCGCCATTTCCAGTTTATTTAGATGTGAAATATTTCACTGTCAATTAGTGAGGGCACCCAGGTGATCTCATTATATTTAATGTTTCCTTCAAAACTCTCATCAGACACAAAAAACTACAGAAATTGGACAAAAAAGGAAATTCTTGCCTCCATTTTGTGGTTATTTCATTTCAACTTGAAATAATTCAAATCCTGAGAGGGTAAAAAACGGGTTTAAACTCCAAAAAAACTACTCTGATTATCTGGAAACGGCAAAAACAGCAAAAGTGAGTAATATTTTGACATTTTTTGATGAGTTTTATTTGAGGTGAGCTGAAAAAGAAACTTAATTCTTTTGGAACATTCATCCAAAGATTGCCCTAAAACGTCTCTTTGGCCTGGCCCAGAAACTGTTGGCAAAATAATAAGCCGCCTTCACTTAGAGACGTGAGTCAGCTCGGAGAAACAATTTATTCAAAGAGAGATAAACTCATTTGAGAAAACTCGCCCTTCACTCTGCTCGAGACTTTGATTGTTCCAAATCATCCTCTAACACCATAAATTTAAACCCAATTATGCGTTTTTGTGAAAACTTAACGCAAAAAACAATGGCAATATGCGATCAAGTAATATATAAAATGACAATTTTTTCGTTCTCGCGTTGAAATAAAAAATCAGCTAACAAAAAAGCAATTCCTATCAAAAACAATTCGTGTTTTTTTTTTACAATCAAACCCCCCCCCCCCCTGTAAAGTTGGAAAAACAATCGCAATTGGAGATTTATCTGCTCAAGATTGAGAAAAAAAATACAACTTTCTGAATATGGAAACGAGATATTCACTTTTTGAAAATAACTAACTCGTTGATAATCAAATAAATTTCAAATAAATTTTTGTCGTAGAGCACCGATATGTATTCGATAGAAGTGAACGATACAAACTCAGAAATGACTGCGACGGAACTGATGGAAGAATTTGGATACCAGACGACAATAAAGGTATCGTTTTTTTTTCTTTTCTGGTTACTATAATTTCATCAGATGACGGAAATTTATTTTTGTAATAGAAAAAAAATAAAAATAGTAGAAAACAGAAACAAATTAGAATACAATGGAACGTATCTCATTGACTAGCCCTCTTCCCTCTTTGTGATAACAGAAATAACTTTTTTGCCAAATTCAGCAATTATAAATCATTATCTGTTGAATTAAACTTTTAGCAAGCAGTCAGAACTCTTTTATGTGGCAATATAATTGCATCATAGTTTTGATACCATAAATTATAAATTGAAATGTGCTATCAAATTTTTTATTCCCCCTGTCCAAAAAAAACTTATTGTAAATGCGCTTTTGAAACGCGCCATTGAAAAATTTCTTGATTTGTGAGCTGAAGTTGAAGAATTGCAGAACAAACCGAACAAGCCGAAAACTTGATAGTTAGAATAAGGCATAAACTGACAAAGAAATCAACATAAAAGTTATGCTTGAAAACCCTAAAGTTACGAATAGGGGCGAAATTTTATTAGTTTTTTGGCAAGTAGAAAACGAATTTGAAAAAAGTTTGTTTTAAGATATTTGGAGCTATAACATGTTTCACCATAATACTGGGCATCCCTGGAAACGTCTTCGCGTACATGACTGCCTCGCGGTTCACCCAGAACTCCTCCGGACAGACCTTCATCAAATGTCTGGCTGTCAGTGACATGATTGCAGGTTGGTATTTTTGTGATGAAATTTTCCCTAAAGTACAATAATTTTGAGCCGATAAAAGCACAGAAAATTCAGAGAACGTAAATCCGTTGACTTTCCTAACTTAACTGAAAGTTCATGTTTTTGCGCTGAAGCATGTAGATTTTTGAGGTTATCACAGATATCAGCCGAGCAAACACGTTATTCAAATTGGACAAGACAAAAAAATCGTAGCGTGTTCAAATAAGTTGTAGAAAAGGAAAAAGTTTTTTTGTCTAACCCCAGAGCAGCCGGCTACTGTTCTTGCATGTATGGAAATAAAAAAACATCAATAGTCTCTTGCTTGTGGAAAAAACAATAAACCAAAAATTATCTTAACGTGTTTTAATTACCTCACGTATAATTATTCTTTTGGAACAATGTTCGTGTTGAGTTTTGAATGCAATTCTATATATCAAAATTTCAACAAAAAGTGTGGTTTGTTGTTTTTAAAAGAGAAAGGTCAGTTTCGATATTGAATTAGAAAAAAAACATTATATGTATATTGAAATTCAGTTTCTGTGCGCGAACCAGTAAAAAAAAATGGTGAATTGGCCATACCAATATGTTCACGCCATTCAGGTGTGCAAGATGGAGTGCTGGAGTCTACTTTGCATTTAATCGGATACGACATCTTCAAATATCACCCTCTGTTGTGTCGGTGGCTGGGCTTCTTCACCTATGCTTCAACTGTTTCGGGTGAGCAGAAAATTTATTGAGGTCTTTTTCCTAAACGAATTAAAAACACGTCACTGAATGATATCCAATATGTAACTTACAACTAATTTTAATCATTCTGACTAATTAAACAAATAATGTTTTCAAGCGCTTTTCATCACTTTGTTTAAATTTATCAAAAATCTAAATAGCAGTAAAAACTGCTTAAGTGATTGATTGGATTTGCTTATTAATGCCCCTTTTACTAGATGCAATTACGGCATCTGCTAAAAAATTTTCACCCCTATAAATATATTGAGTATATTAGCACTGGAGCGTTCTTTGATAATTCAAGTTTTGCTGAATTCTGATTGATTGACAATATGACTTACTTAATCATCTTAACAATTAGCCCCTTTGTTGAGGGGGGGGGGGGGGGTTATTGTGAAAACGATCTGTATAAGTTTTGTGCGAAGGAGGCGAGTTAAATCAGCTCAAACATCACTCAAAAATGAGCTGAAACAAGCAAAATCGTGCAAATTATCGGAAACGGCCCGTACTGAAATTTAATCAAAAAAATTGTCGATAAAAGATTTTTGCAGAAAAATTTTGCACAAAAGAATCAATTATCACTGTACATTTGAAATATAAAATCCTTTTTTCATGGCTTATAATCAATTTTTTCTGCTATAAATAATCAATTTAAACCAAAATCTTTTGGTTTTGTAAACGAAAAGAAAAAAAAAACAGTTTTTTTTTGAAACTTGAAACCAAAGCCTGATTGAATATCGGTAAATCAATGCACTAATAATCTGAAGGATCCGCCAAAACATACTTTTGTTACTGTCACACTACATCAACTTTTTGTTTTTTTCCATATCCGCCGCCCCCACTTTTCAAATTTTCATTTTCCTACTTATTTTACGTCTTGTTATGGGTGAATGCGTAATGTAACGCTAAAATTTATGATGGAAAATTTTGTTTGCAATAGTTAATTTGATTACGTCTCAAATGGCATAATTCTCAAATGGAATAAAAATGAAAAGTTTCCCAGATGGTTTAAATTTCATGCATCAGTTGCATTAAAAAACCGAGAAACGCTTTCTTTTTCGTGAACCATGTGAGAAAAATAGTCGATCGGTCAATTCAAATGTTGATTGTTATTCGATCTTGAAAAAACTCGAGAATTGTCAAAAGGGAAAAAGATAGGCTTGCGGTTCTTGATAAGCTTCTTGTGGTCAATTTTTCCGACGAAAATGTTGATTAACATTTGTTTGGAAGTAATCAAATCCAAATCTTGTTCACATATTTTCGTTGCTGAAAAACAATTAGAATTAGGAATTGATAGAAAACATTTGAATTATAATGCAAACTTAAAATTTATGCCATTAAGGAAAAGCTTCTTTTCATGCCATTTGAGAGTTATGCGCTTTGGGACATTACTGTTAATTTTCCCTTTGGGACATTACTGTTAATTTGTTCACCATGCAAATTTTCATTCCTTATAACAATGTCAAAAAAATATTTGTAAAACTGAAAATAAAATATGGGGGAGTGGAAAAGAGCCCAACTTTTAGTCATATATATAATAAAGAAAACGTTATTTTCAACAACTTTCCATATTCAACAAAAGTTCGTGACTTATGCAAACCCAATTTTTTTGTTGCAAGCATTTTGTTATGTCAAGGAATAAGTTTCGCTTATTAGATGGTATGAAAAACTTCTTTCAGGTGAAAAGTCAAAAAATAGACATCTAAAAAAACCGCAGTAATAGCCAGCATATTTAACTCAAAACTTTACCAAGGTGTCTTTGATCTTAAATTATTGGGAACCTTTTTGTCCTGATTTTTACATGGCCCTAGTAATTTTTAATTTTTATACCCAGGATGTAACACTTGGTCTAGGATGTTTTGTTTCGCAACAACCTTATATCACTACACTAATAAATTAATAAATTGGTACTAAATTCGATTCTTATGATGAGTCAAATGAACTAAAAATTATGGCTTTTTTCAGAAGAGTTGAAGTCCAAAATTTTGCAATTTTGAAATTTTTGTGGGTACGGAAAAAGAGCTGAATTTTTCTTAAACTAACTTTTATTGCACGTTTTTAAATAAAAAATCATGGAAAAACGTATAAATTGACGACAACAAAGCAACACGGTTACAAGTTGATAATAATTTAATTTGAAAAAAAAATAAATTCAACTGGCATGTCAGGAAAATTATCTAAATAATTTTACACCGCTAAAATGAAGTCTTCTTTTGCTTATTTTTTTATGAAGGCTAATAAATAGTTTAACTTCTGACAGCTATAAGTAGTAGGTATTCGAAAATACTAGAAATTTACGTGACAGAAACTAATGAATTTTGAAGCTATGATGCTGTTAAAATTTTACGCTGTCTGCAATTAACATACTTTCTGGCTATTGTATGTGTTTTGTGACACATGCAATTTTAAAAATTTTATGATCATTTAGAGTATTGTTGGATCCTACATGAACAATAATTGGGCTCTTTTTTAAACGTAATGCTTTTCGTTTTCAGCTGGCTATGTTCTTTTGGCCACTGCAGTTGACAGAATGATTGCAATCTGCCGGCCAATCTGGTACAAGCAAAACTCAAAGCCAATCAGAGCCGTCATAACTACTATATTGATATGGATTCTAAACATCGTCGGCACAATTCCGATATTTTTTGAGTATGATTTGGAAGGGATGTATTGTAACTACGTGTTTATGAACCAGTGGGCTATTCTTCGGGAAGAGTGGCAGTTTCAAGTGTACTACGAGTTCATTTTTGTCGCTGGATTCATCACGCCTGGTATTATGTAAAGAAAAGCATATAGGAATAAAAACAAAAAAATGTTGCCTTAACTAATCGGACATTCTCAGATCAATTTAGACAATTACTAGAAGAAAAAATCGGTTGCTGTGCAATTAGCATCAATTATTCCGAGGAGAGGAATTAATAAAAAACAACTTCAAGAAAAACAGGAATTTTACGACTAGGAATGACCTGAAACTGATCTTCGGCTTAAATTACAGAAAAATGGGTAGGCTTCATAGCTAACTTTAACTTACCTCAAAAGAACTTGGTATGAGGGCAAAAAGGGAGCTTTATTAGAATTCTTAAGTCGTGAGGTGGAAAACAATTTTGAAACATTTCTTTCAATTCGACAAAAACTCGCCTGAAAGTTGTTATTCTTCAGACTAGTATGCATTAAATTTTGGAGTTTTTTAGGAGTTTTTTCTTTTTGTGAACATTTCCTTGGTAACTTTTTTGAACATTTGAAGTTAAGCTTTTCAAAATAACTGACTACAAGGGCTCTCACAAGCTAAAAGTTTAAATTACCAACTTTATTAGAATATGTTGGGCCACAGAAAATTTCGAAGAAAATATCACGCATTCGATTTTTGAGTCTTCTTTTGGGAGACTTTAACTGAAAAATGTTTCTGTTTTTATTTTTTTTTCAGCCCTAACTGCCAAATCATTGAGTTTTATTATCAGTTTTTCTAAGAAACAAAAATGAACGAATGCGTTTGCCTTGTGAAAAGTTCAGCATCGAATACTGTGATTATAAAATTATGGACTATTTGTACAGCAGTCGGGTGTTTCTTTTTTGTTCGTTTGAGTAAGTTATTCATGATTTTAAAATGAACAAACTTTTTGTCTAATCTTAACCCAATTTGAGAAAAACGCGTTTAAAGTTTTGAATCAGCACTGTAAACATGAACACATGTAGGAAAAAAATTGTTAGCATACATCTAATATTTTAGCATTTGAGTTAAACTTTTCAGTGACGAATTTTAAATTTAAAAAGAAAATACTTTTTAATCAAGTCTGACGAATATGATGAATCACCTATTGACTTGATTGACAAATCGCCCCATTAAAAAAAAAGAAATTTTCTGTGTTAGGAGTGACTGTCTTGATTGTCAATTTGGTCATCGTCTACAAAATGCGTAACACTCATAACAAACTGTCGAGAAGAGAAAAGGAAAGAACAGTGTGTTTGATTGTGCTGTCTGTCTCTTTCCTCTTCTGCTTGGGTGGACTTGGGTTCCTGAATCGTCTCAGCACAGTTTTGAGGGACTCGAATCCCAGTGAAGCCAACCTCGTCAATTACATTAGAGTGAGTGAGTTAGATCAGCTTGATTAAAATCCTCGTAAAACAGGAGCAAGCTGATGCTTAAAAATTACAGTAGGTTCCGATCACTACTGTATAAGAAAACCACAAAAATAGAAATTTCTTTCACTTAGCAAATATAGTGGGTTCCTGTCACTATATTTACAGGAAATTTTTGACTGTAAATTTATTCAACTGTTTCGAACTACTATCGAAAACCAAAACAATTTCAATGTTAAGTTCATTAGAACTACCGAAAAAGTTTTATTGTGATTACAATTCTTTTGTTAGTGTCATCTAATTTTGGCTTCAACTAACACCAACTTTATCCACATCGTGGTCCAAACATTATTAATTTTGTTTTCACTAAAAAAAGATTTTTGCATTAAAAATTTATGTAAATCAGTTTCAGATAATTTTCTGAAATTTTTTATATGACTGTTTTTTAATTGTAATTAATTGAATGTTTATCAAAAAAATCTGCGCCGAAATAATCAAAGCTGCAATTATGATTTTTTTTCAGAATACCTGCAAAAAGATTGAATATTTTTGCCAAAAGTGAGAGAAAAACCAAAGTAATAACTTGATGCTGATAAACATAGCTTGAAAAATTTTTGCACTTAAAACAACTTTTTAGCTTTTCGCAGCCTTTAAAAAAAATTTTTTTTTAAAAAAACGTTCTTGGTTTACGTTTTTGGTTTTCTAGCAACTAATTGGTGTAAAACGCAATCACGTTGATCTGTAAATTACGGTAAAAGTTGTATAAATCAAGAGCTGAAGTGATTTGTACATAAGTTTTTTTGAGATTTTTTGAGTTTTTTGCCCAATTCTTCACCTATTTTGTAGCTAATTCAAATTTACTTTCGATAAATATTTTAAAAATACTTTTGATATACAATTTGGATTAAAAAACTTTTCACATACGGGTAATTTCTGAATATACATCATTTGCTCTTTAATGAATCCGAAATACCTACAGAAACTCCAAAAAGCACAAAAGTTTATGCTTTGCATAGGTTAAAGGACTTTTTAGCAAAGCAAATAGCTTAGCAAATCGTCATATTTCTCAATTCATCTCACAAATCTTTATAGCTTCAATAGACATACTGACTCTATTATAGTTGCTTCTGAAATTGATTGATAGTTACTATTAAAATGGGAAAGATTGATGAAATCCCTCATGCGCGAAGGTCCGAATGCGCGAAAATATAAATCAGCCAATCAGATTTCAGTAATCTAAAACTTGGAAAGAGTGTAAACATTTCCACAGATTGGAATATTGAGATTGGCCGAATATAAAAACGGCAGAAATATGCAAAACTTTAATATTGTCATTGACCACGGCAAAATTGGGACAAGTTTTACATTTCAAGGGTTTTGTAATGAAAAAAGCAAACTGTTTCTTCGCTTACTTCTTTTTAATTGAATGGCAACTGCTTCTTTTTGAAAATTGACTTTTGGCTAATTTTGTTTTCGATTTTTCGCACACAAGTTTTTTCGCGCATGAGAATAGCACCCGGAAAGATTCTTATCTTAAAATGATCAATTTGCCAAACATCAGGTCCGCATAAGCCTCCTAAAAATCGAATGAAAACAAAAACAGGTGAATTTGAACACAATTTTTTATGTGATGGTAAAATAATGGGAAAAATAACGGGAAAAATATGGGAAAAATATTAGGATGGCAAAATTTTGTAAATTTTTTTAAATAATCGCCTCTTAGTAGAATTTCTGCGCGCACCATTGAAATTGTGTCTTGTTGTTTAGAAGTTTCCGGCTGTCTTCAATAATTCAATGAATTTCTACGCCTACTTTGCAACTAGCTCCTACTTCAGGAGGGTTTTCTTCCAGACGATGGGACTATCACCTGCGAACGTCGCCAGTAGAAACACCTGAGCAAAAAAATTGATATATACAACCAAAATTGTCTAATTTTCCAACAAATAGGCGCTTGCTGAAAATAATTCCGTTTTATACGGAGTATATTCATATTGGTTAAACTATCAATTAAAAAAGCCGTTGATTTGAATTACAGAGTTTTATACAGGACTGGATAAGTTTGTTTGCGGTTTCGATTGCGCAATGGGAAGAAAAGTTCCAATCAGGCTGAATTGTTTTCATGTCAAAATCAAATTACCCGACAGTTTTATTGGAATTTGAATGAAACAATTACGCCACGGTCGTTATTCAAATTTCTTCAAAACTTCATCAAACTGTAGTAAAACTTCGATTTTCAACTATTAGTCCATTACGATTCCAAGTTTAAGTTTCTAATATAGCACAACCGGGTGGTGGCTAGCTTCGGTTTTCCACAGATTCATGTTTTTACAGTTTTATTGCGCTGACTTTCAAAGAAAATTACGTTATATTCACAATTTTCATTTTTCGAAGGTTATACCATCTAAAAAGTTTTGTTGTCTGGAGCTCAAAAAGCAAAAGATATTTTTTTTCGCTTGGGGGCTAGCAAATTAGACGATAAGCAAATTAGACGTGACCAACCAAAACGAATTTAAACAATAAATTTTATTTGCAAAACTAGCATTGTAGACGGAAAGCAAAGGCCCGGGTTGACCAAAAATGCTTATCATACAATTCTCATACAACACACAAGTGACAAAGACCTTGGTTACTCAAATCACCAAAGGTTGGACGGTCTTGCATTTACAATACATAAAAAACTACCTGAATTGTCTTGATATAACAGAAGTAACAAACTTTTAATTGTTGGCAAAATTTTTCAGCGATGATTATTTTAAATTTTTGAATTTTCAAATTATTAGACATTGATCAAGGCATATATAAACACGCCATGCAAAAGAAATAAAAATTTTTAGCCTGTTTGAAAAAATTTATCCAGAGACGGGAAAAAAAACCAACTTTTGTATATCCAAGACTACGTTATGCAAACAAAAAATAAAATTTGCATGCAAAAAATTTTTTCGAAAAATGTTTGTTTGCGTACAAAATTCGATTTGGGGTTGAAAAAAAAACGAACAAAATTTTTGGGGCAAATTTTCAAATTTACTTGAAAAATTTTTTTGTGTCGCCATCAAAAAATGCCAGTCATACAATTTCCATATATGGAAACTGTATGGAAAGCATTTTTTTTCAAAAAAATATTTTAAATCAGTTTTTTTTGTCACCAGTCTGTTCGACTGTTCTCAAAAAACCGGCGAAATGGTGTAATTTTTTTAAATTGTTTTTCAAAAATGTATGAAAATTGTACGACATGCATTTTCTCCATACACTTGATGTATGGATTTGTATGATTATGATTTTTGTTGTATGGAATTGTTTGATAAGCATAAGGAGGTTAACCCGGGGCTAACTAAATTTGTTGCTTAAAACAAGTTTTCATAATTACAAAAATAATATATGATCCCATTGCATATCAAAATATTTATCTCAATTAATTTATAAAGTGTTAATTTCAAGATTATAAAACATTTTTGAAATGCATAAATTATACAATTGTGGCATGTGAAAAATGGGGAATGTGAAAATTGCGGCATGTGAAAAGTTGATTTGCATTTAAGAAAGCTGAACGAAAGTTAATTGAAAATTGAAAAAAGTTAAAATTATATAATTAGATGAAAATTAAATATAATACAAAATACGAACTTTAAAAATTATGGAACGCAAAATGTAGCAACTGCACTAAGCAGGAAATGAGATATGATAAAACAAAATAGTAAATTTGAACAAAAATCTTCCAAAAAATCCATTATAATAGAAAATAATGGATTACCTTAAATTAAAAAATATAAGAATTCTAATCCATTTTTAATGGATCATAATCGATGAATTTGTAATTTTAGAAATACTGACTATACCATAACAAGATAACCGACTCTGATCTATACGCGCTCGGTGTGGGTGTGCTGATAACCTGAAAAATTTTCGAAATTTAAGAAGCAATTTCAGTTTTCGTTTTATTATTTTTGAAGCTTACACTCGAAAACTTCTAGAGCTTCCACATGTACCAAAAAATCAGCCAACCAAAAATGGGACGAAGGTTCTCTTTTTCAGGAAAACATTTTCTTGACCACCCAAGAATTACCCCCCCGCATCCAAGTTTAGGCGTAAATAATCGATTATAACGGATTATTATGATGATTTTTTGACAATTATAATCGATTATAATTACCAAAATTAGGTCCTTAAGGGATTTATAATTGATTATAATCGTGATATTTTCCAAGAGATTAAAATCTGTTATAATCGATTATAATTGATTATAGTTCTTACTAAAAACCCTTAAAATCAATTATAATCGTTATAATCGATTATAATCTCTTATTTTGCCGGAATTTTCCTATTTTCGAATTGTATCTTATGGGTTATTATTTTTGTGTCAAAAAGAAAATCTCTAAAAGAGAGATCTCTTGAAGACTTTAGTTCATCTGAACACAAAGTTTTACCACGAAACAAAAGTTTCATAGAGATCCTTTCATATGACTGGAAAGGTTCTCGCGGTAGATAAAAGATAATTTTTCCGAACAATCATGAAACTAAATCAATTTGCTGATGTTTTGGTGTTTATAAAAGTTTAAAATATGCATCACAAAACAACTCTAATGGGGAAGAAAGGGAAAAAAACTTATAAATATGAATTAATTGGAAAATTTTGAAAAATTTTCTCTCATTTTTCATAGGAACCAACGTCCACAAAAAGCATAAAATATAAGCAATTTAGATGCAACTTCGAAGACAAAAACTAACGAAATATAATTTTGAATAAAAATAATGGATTATAATCAATTATAATCGATTATAATTGTATCGAAAAATAGACGAATAAATAATCGATTATAATGGATTATAATTAATTATAACTTGACTTGAAAAAAAAGAGATTTATAATCGATTATTAATTGATTAAAGTCGATTGTTTCTCAATTTTAGTGAGACTGGTACTAAAATCGTAATATTATCGATTATTAACGCTTGAAACTGGATGCGGGCCGTTTTACCACCTTTAAAGGATATTCATATTTGGTTTACGCCAACCAAACCAACAGTCATCTAAGACAGCTTCAGCCTCAAAACACAGATAATTTGAAAGGGAGGCGAGCGCCAAAAACGCAATTTATGGGATCAATAATTTTCAGAAACTACCACAAAAAAGTCTGTGGTGCAGAAATTTTTGCCGGCGTAGATAGTGAAGTATTCCAGGTGAGGTTGGAAAATCAATATATTGAATCTAAATTTGCTCAATCGTTTATTAATTGGAATAAAATAACAGAGCTTAAAGTCAATTGGGAAGTTTCAATTTGAAGAGCGCTTTAAAATAAAACAAGACTGATTGTATCAGGTCGAAGCTTTGAATGTTCCGACTACCTTTTAAGGTCTATGGAGCAGTAATAACATTTAAAAAATTGATTGTAATAAAAATAAAATGATTTTTCTTTATTTTGAGTTTTTTTAATGAAAACTATCCCCCCACACGCCATATAAACTACAAAGTGATAAATTTTTCCCTTAGTAGCAAATCAATTATGGCAAATTAGCTTCTTTTAACCAATTTGAAACGATTTCTAAGAGAGATTAAATCTCCGTTTACGCGTTAATAGCGCGAAATATATCCCCGCACTCAGTAAAAAGAGAAATTAATAGATTATAGTGGATTGTTATTGTCAGTCTCCATAAATTTTAAAATCAATTGATTATAATTGATTACAAATGGATTTTAATGTTACTATTTTTCGAAACAAAAAAATCATATAATCGATTAAAATCGATTATAATCGATTACTTTTTGAAAGTTTTTTTTTCTCAATTTTCATTGAGTTATAATCTATTATAATGGATTATAATCCATTATTACTCAGAAAACCTTCAGGGATTAGACCCCTTGCCGACCCAATATATCAATTTTGAGGGGGGAGCGCGCGCCGACAAAACGCAATTTTTTGGTCAAATTTTTCCAAAAATGCCTACAATTACTTTTTTGGCCTGTTTTTTCAAAATTTAGTCAAACTAAAAAAAATTCGACAAATATTTTGAAAATTTTTTGAAAATCTCACTACCCCCCTCTCTCGAGAAAATCCTAGATCCGCCCCTCTCAATAGCTAAAATTTAAATTAACTTTGGTTTTACTGTATTTTTTGCAGAATAGCTGAAATTATAATCCATTTTAATTGATTTTTTTTCTGTCAGATAATATTTTGATAGAATAAGGTAATATAATCTTTTATAATAGATTATAAGAGATTTTCGGAAAAAATATAATCAATTATAATTGATTATAATTTTTTAAAGTTTCCCCAAAAATGTTGTCATTATAATTATTTTTAAATCGTTTAAACATCTAAAATTGGCGCTCATAATTGATTAAATTTTTGCTAAAAGTACAATTATAGTTTTTATACAGTCGATTATTTTCTCTTTTTACTGAGTGCGGGTCGCACGATAATTGTCCCAAATTGGCCAAAATGGCAATCTTTAAACCCACATAATTGTACAAAAATAATCACAGGTAATATATCTTTTCAAATTTAAGCTCAGGACAGCAATACCTTTCGAATAATAAAAAAAACTCCGTCAAAAATGTCTAGTTAAAAAGTCGAAATTTTTCTGAAGAAAAAAAAACCCACCTCGAGCAAAAATATTCCGTTACTTTCGTTACAAAAGTCGGAACAATAAAAGTTTCGTTTCGGCGCTCGCGCAATTTGTGCCCGTTTAAATCTTTCTGTTAAGCATTTTTGACTTAATTTTCCTAAGAACCATCTAAGAAATGCTGCCATTCTGAATTCAAAAATCATCTGATTTTGTTCTGCGCAGAATTCAATATGATATTTGATGTGTCATTTCAAAAACAGGGTGTATTTAAAAATCGTTTTTTAACCAATTTATTAGAACTAGTTCACTTAAAGTTTATTTTCAACGCGTAGCGTTGACAGATTACTCTTTGCAAATAGAACAGACAGACGTTAATTTTCCGAATACTGAACTGATAGGAAAATTTTGTACTTTTCATTGTGCATTAAAATTTGATCTTAAAAAAGTTTATAAAGTTATGCTTTTCTTTTTGTTCGAAAGAAATTTCAAAGGTTTAAAGAGAGTCGCGGAAGGCAAGAATTTTGCCGGATACGAGCCATTTAGTTGGTCCGTTTTTTGTTGAATCTGACCATTTACCGACGGAAAACTTGATGTGTCTCTGTCAAATACTTTCAATTTTATACAGTCTAGAAGAATGTTGTTGTA
>NW_026971523.1:0-10000 GCF_963678635.1 Symsagittifera roscoffensis | reverse complement strand
GCTTTATCAATCAAGGTTCTGATCTGGGAAAATCGTTAAAGAAAAGGAGGAATAAAGGTTTTTGCTGGTGAGTTTTGACAATTTTGGGAATTGAGTAGGGAACAAAAAGAGTCTTTGAAATACAATCATACGACTTTTTAATTAACTTTAAATTTTCCAAAAAAAAAATTATTTTCTAGTCAGGTGGAACTCAGCAGTAAAATTGTAGCTCTAACTTAGCAGTAATACTCAACTTTCGGTTCAAAAGTAAATTTTTTTGGTTGAATAAGTTTCCCTAAATAGGTCTTTACTTATTCGGAGAACACTAATTTGGATAATATAACCGTCCAAAAAATTGTGAAAAAAGTGAGAAGCTACATATATTTCATCAATAAAGAAATCAGACGGATTATTTTCTTTTTCTCGTAGAGTAACTCAAGAAAATTCAATTTTTTAAATTGACTTTTTTCAATTAATGATTATATTTCATCCGAAATTATTTCTAGAAATTGCTGAGTTCTGATTGGTTCAAAACAAAACTGTTGAAAATTCCCTGAAAAGTAAAGCTTGACTCTGATTGGTTGAATCGAAACTGTTGAAAGTTTCCTGAAAGAAAAGCTAGATTCTGATTGGCTGATAACGAAACTTTTGAAATTTTTTATGGTTCTTTTCAAACTGCTTGTTTGTTTACTTCAGCTACACCAATTAGGATGAAATCTTTTCTGATTGTCTTGCACGTTAAAAATCTTTTTCAAGAAATCTGCTGTTTTCATTCACTTTTATTCGTTTTTTGAAGCTATTACAGTATCCTACTAATATTTTTTGACTTTGGAATTTTCCTACTTGTTATCAAGTTCTTTCAATAATATTCAAGATGCCTTCACTGAATAGAAACGAAAGTGTTGAAAGCCTTGTATGTGGCAGAGACTCTACACGTAAAGATGCGTCAAGTCATCAAAAAACGTGTAACTTTCATATATATATAGCAGCGAAGAACTGAATATTCATATCCAAAAGAAGCATTCTTTGAAAATGAGCATCAGTCAAAAAGATATTCTACATGGTGATGGAAAGCACACTCAGCAGTCTCCGAACAAAAGCTTGTAAATTTTAAAAAATACAAAATCAAACATAGGACAAATTTTTATAATTGTTTGTGCTGAGTCTGGAAAAAGCTAGAATTCCATAGAATTTTTCTGACGTTGCGTTTGTTCAGAGGTACTGATTGATGAAAAGATCAGCAAAAATTGAGTTTAAGTTATCGTGAAACTCTTAATGGAGTTTGATCCAAAACTCTTTAAATTACAGTAATGCCTGAAATGGTAGCAAGCTTACGGGGGTTTTGTTGTGTTAAAATTGCAGTAAAACGGCTTACTATAAGCTAATGAGTAGCTATGTGTCAGTTCGGAATTTATAAAAAATTGACTAATTGAGTTTTTTTGCCTTGCTATCATTTGCCTAGTTTTCTATTTTAGTGTCCTCTCATTGTAATCATGGAACCGCGCATTTTCAAGTACATATTCTATGTCTCAAAAACCATGATTTTTTTTCGCATTTTCTGATAAATGAATTAGTGAATATGAAATTTTGGATAACTTTGTTGGCTATTGAACATTTCCAGGAAAAAATTACTTAAGTATGAACTAGATATTCATTTCAAATTTGGAAGTTTTGGCTTGAAACAAGAACATACAGTTATCTAAATCAGAATTTTTTTTCTGAAACATCTTCGCAAAAGCTGTTTCTGGTGCAAACAATGAAATGCAGAAGTTCAAACACATTTTTTATGTCTCAAAAACCATGATTTTTTTTCGCATTTTCTGATAAGTGAGTTAGTCAAGATGAAGTTTTGGATAACTTTGTTGGCTATTGAACATTTCCAGGAAAAAATTACTTAAGTATGAACTAGATATTCATTTCAAAATTAGAAGTTAAAGATTGTAACAAGAACATACAGTTATCTAAATCTGAAATTTTTTTGCTGAAGCATCTTCGCAAATGCTGTTTCTGGTGCAAACTTTGCTTCGGAATAGTGAACGATCTATAAAAGGATACAGTTCTACATGTAATAGTTCCATTTTTAAGTAAATTTTTGCTCAATATGGATTCAATTGGAAGATGGTCGATAAAGCAGAAACCAAAAAAGACCCAAGTTTTTTGACAAAGTAAGGTAGAAATTCGGTTGGATTTTAAATTTTTCGAGATTATTTTGCTTCAACTCAGTTTATAAGTTATAGTTTAAGGAAAAAATCATTATAAAAACCAACAAAGTTTTTTTTACTTGTTTAAATTAACAGAAATTTTATTATCATTGGACGAATTAAGTTAAAATAAATAAAAATCGTTGATTTTAAGGAATTTTTCATTAAAGTAAACACTACTCCGAGAAAAAACGTTCAGTTCTTTGATACAGGTTTTTCAATAACTAGTTTTTTTTGCAGAAATCAAGCAAAAATAGCTTTAAAAAAAGAAATGAGTTTGACTTAAGACACACAACAAACTTTCTTATTTCTTCTAACCTAGCAAGTGTCATGAGGTAATCTTACCAATCAAAAACTCAAACTACGGAAGGAATTTTAAAAACGAACAATGAAATACAGAAGTTCAAACAAAATTAAAAAAACTCTTCAAAAATCGAGTTCAAATTGTCCTGAAATTCGCAATGTATATCAATCCAAAACTCGTTTATCTCCAAAAATAACTGAATTAGTAGATGTCTTACAGCGAATCGGTTGTGTTGAAATTGAAATCATGTAAAAATTTTGATCTGATGATTGGAAACAAATGTGCAAAATTTTTTTCTCAAAAGTGAACTTTTTTTCTAAAACATCGACTAACTGAATTGCTTTGCCTAGCTATCATTTTGCAATTTTCCTTGTTTGATGTCTTCGAAAGTTTTACAGTTATTTGGTTCAGAAATTTGTTAGTTAAAATAGGATTTTTTGATGCTACATTTGCTTTGGATTAGAAAAGGTTCGTTGAAATGATGCGGTTTTCCATCTAAAAATCATATTTTAAGCAACCTTTTATTCAAATTGTGTTAAAATTACTCAAATCGGGAGATGTAGGTTAAGCAGTAACTAAAATTATGTTATTTTTGGGTTTGCTGGAAAATATGGTTGAAATTCATTTAAATTAATTCTGATTTTCGACGAAATTGGTCTTGGTTTTAGGTTCTGAAGAATAGACTAAGAAAAAATCGGAAGTCAAAACTCTCAAGTAGAGACATCGATAACACTGTTCTTGGGTTTTTAGCTCTATTGCTATATGAGTTAAGTGATGCTATGGAAAACTTAAAGTTTTCAAGCAGATTTCTATTAGATTTAATTTGGAAACGACAATGATTAGTTAATTGATACAATTTTTCCACTAACTTATCTTTTTAGTGCTAAATTTCATGCAAAAGCAGTTCTCTTGGGGGAAAGTAGAAAAAGTAGTCATCAAAAATCTGCGTTCAAGTTGTATAATTATTTGAATTGTCAAACAAAAACTACTAAATTAACAACAAGACACATTGAGGACTAGAACAGATGAATATGAAGAACAACTTCAGATTATGCGTAGATTAACGTGACCTCGTTTGGCTGCGTATTTACAAGAATATGCTTGCAAATAAAGGTCTTTAATTATAATATTTTAGCGTGAATCAATGACACTTGAATCAAAACTATCACAGAACCAACGCATTGATTGGTGTTTTAATTGACACATACTCGCGTTCATTTTAAAACTATAATGTCTCTGATATAGAAACATATCAGCGGAAATCTTTTTGATAGTTTCTGGATCAAAAATACAGGGTGCAACTTTGTGCAGAGAAAACCTTGTTTTAGACGTCATAAGTTGACAAAAGAAATGTGCACCTTTTAAATTGTGTGCTGATTTAGCATAGATAGCTTTCTAAGATTCCAGAGCAGAATTTTGTATGCTGGCAATTATAAACAAGATTAGAAAAAAAATTTTTGATGTTTTTTTTTTTCGTGGTATTGAATATGAACGAACAATTTTCATTTACTTGAAGTAGATCATCAAGCGCGGCGGCGCTTGGATCGAAATGCAAAAAATTCTTCCAACTCGAGTTTTGTGACAGCTCATTTGGAATTTTTTTGTTTTACCAAAATTTCAATTGTTTAATGTCGTCATTTCTTGATGCTATGGAAGAGAGATCGTTTTTTGATATGCCATGTCCAAGAATTTCAATATTACTTAAAATGAAAAAAGTTTTGACTGGAGCGGCCTTCAGATTTGTTATTTCAGTTATGAGAGTGATGCTCCATAGTTGTAGCAAACATTTCATCTTCGTTTTGACGCTGCAATAAGGTATAATCAATGTATAAGATAGCTTTTTGCTTTTAATGAGAAGACCAAATGCATAGCTTTTTGACCTACTGAAGAATATTGGAACTGGTTTTGAACCACAAAATGCAGTTGGGTAAGTTTATTGTCGAGCTTCATAGGTTAATGGAACCTGATGATATGCACAGGATAGATCACTACTATTGAAGAATGAGTCATAAATTCTGATCATGGAGACAGGTAGTGGTGCTACTGGCTAACTACAATCGCTAGTATCGGTTGTCAAATTTAGATAAAGTGCATGCAATACTAATTTTACATAGTCCTTTTTAAGCAGGCCGAGTTTATATCGTCATTTTCATTCAGCTCTCTTACTCTACCTGCACTGATTAATTCATCAATTAACCTGTCAAGTTTATCTCGCAGATGAACAATTATTTTGCTGAGCTTTTGTTTTTTAATGGTAGCATTCCCTTTCACTGGTATATTCAAGAAAATTTGTCTATCAATGTCATAAATATGATGCAATTATTCATCTTTATCTTCTATGATCATTTGAATTTATTATCCGTTGAATTTATTATCCGAATTTATTATCCGTTTGAATTTATTATCACTTGTATCATCATTTTGTTTTGTTTATACTGATTTATTCTGTTCCGTCGAGGAGTGCATTGTAATTCTCTCATTTACAGCAAAAGCTATGTATTGATCAATTTTGTTCTTTTTCACTATACTTTCTAAATTTTAAAAAGTTCTTTTGACTGTGGTCAGTAAATAGTTTTTGCATCATTTACAATATCAGAACCAATTTTTTTGAGTACTTCGGATACACTTCTTTGTATCAAGCACTTCAATGATTTCATTTCCTGGGATATGGAAAAATATTGTTACTTCAGATAATTTGAAATATCGACAATGATTCTAGCAAATTTTTTCAATCCATTTTGTCTAGACCGCAAGGCGTTTCGGGCAGCGCAATGCATTGTATAGTTATCAAAAATGCTTGATCTTTCATTTGAGCAAGCGTGGAATGTAAGATTTTTAAGGCTTGGATACATATTTCCTTTGCGACTAGATTATATTTGACCTGTCTGGTTTCTTAAGGTTGAAACACCAGCGTTTCATTGACAAAAATTTCGCAGCTTAGTGTATTTACGACAAACCTTTCCAGCCAAGCTTTTTGTCATCGCTCAATTTCATTGCTAGATATGCTTTGAGAAAACGGGGTATTTGACTCAAAAATTGTTTTTGTTTGAAATCAACATATTGTAGGCTTGGTTCAGGTACTTTTGAATCACATTCCTGAGTAGTGTTTACAATTGTATTTAACAAGAAACTTTATCAAACTATGAACTTTTGGTAAGAACTGCAGATGTGAACTCATCACAACCCCTGATTGAATAAATTTTGTTTTCTTGTCCTTGTATATCGGTTACTGCATATCCTAATATTTTTTTTGTTCAAAGTAACCAGAATGTCTTTTTTATTTTCAATCAAGACCGGGAGACTATGCTCAGTTTGAACGCAAATGGTGTTTATGAAGATCAATCCAAATTGGGATTTGTCTTTGTGGGGTATATAGTAGTTCTATTTTGGAAGTAAGCAATTTGTTCAGATATATGAGTGTACAGCTGAGTTGAGAGGCTTGGTGTGAGTAATGTTTTTTTCAGACGGATGGAAACTGTTTTAGATACATTGGGATGTTTCTTTTCATTATTATGAAAGCCATATGAAATAACTTTTCCATATTTTTCAATTTTACTGCTGGGATATCAAAACAAAAACCTTCAGGAAAAAGATGGCATAATCTTTTCCAAATTCCAAGTAAATCACAATTTTTCTTCTGTGATTCAAAATTTGCGATTAGAAGGATAGTTTTGATCAGTGTCAAATTATAATTAAATTGAAGTATGATCTAACATTCGAAGTTCAGATCCACTGTCGGACTTTGCTTTATTTTTGGATTTGTAAAGTGTCAAATTTTGACCAAGTTCTTTTAGTACCTTATTGGTAGGGTAGTTAAATATGCTGCATACTGATCCTGGACAAAAAGATTCATTTTTCAAACCCATATTATTATTATTGTTTTCGGTGGCGAACAGATTTCAATTGAGGTATATCATTGCTTCAAGATTACTATCTTCACACGGTTTCGGAGACTTTAACAATATAGAAGAAAGATATCATTGATTGCATTGCAACATTTAAATTCCTCTTCCACTCAATGAGTATCATCGGAATTTGTTTGTTTATTTTGGTGAATTAGATCGATTCTATTATCTGCTGCTACTTCAATTGTTGGCATTTGGATATTTTTGTCGATTCTATGGTTAGTTTGTCCATCATCCTGAGCACAATCTTCTTGAGCGGCTTGTTTAATATCTCGAAAACGGTTTTCTCGAGAATGTTTAAGTCGTACGTTTCAAATTTATTTGAGTTTGAGTTTTTGGCAGTTTGCTTATATTATTTTTGATAACCAATGCAATTATAATTGATATTGTAACGGATGCAATGTTTATTTTAGTTGGAGTTAAAATCATTTTGGTTATTCCCAAAGTTTCCATTGTTTCTATTTCCCTACTGAAAGTTTTCGTTAGGGAAGTTTTTTGGCCTTTGGTTCTTCCTATAATCAGTTCCGAATGAGACCTTTCGCTCATTTTTAAAGGTCAATTTTTTTGAGTTAGATTACTTCATCTTGTATTTGTTTCTTTGAGCAATTTGATATAAAATGTCTATTCATTCGGCAATATTCACAGATCTTGGTATTATTCGGCACTCCCTTTATGTCGAAGCTTCAACGATCAAAAGAGTTTTGATCATTTAATGCACTGACTTCTTGATATTTTACCAATTTGATTAATTTCTGAATTCGAGCTTCTAATGAAGTCATTATGTCAGTTGTTGATTTATTGGCCGGATCTGTAGCAATGATGAATGTGAAATCATTGCTAATGATTTGATTTCTGATTTCATCCCAAGTTGAGAATGAATGTTCGATCAAATTTTCGCGAGCTTTTTGTTTAAGAGCTAATGGTCTTATTATTTTTCTGGAAAGTCAATATACTTTTGACTTCTTTGTCGCCCTTGTAAGTTTTTATCAAAGTCTCTAGCAGTAGCATTCAATGCTGTATGAATGTTTTCGGGCCAGCCTTTATCGATAGAAAATTGAGTTCTTTGATAGTAATTCTTTATTAGAGTACTGCCTTGGCACAGTGCGTTTTGGACATCAATCATGTGTTTGAAAATACCGTCAGTGATTTGGTTTAGGAAGATCATTGAGTTGATCCCAAGTAGTTGCGGCAACAACAGTTCCGTTTCACCATTCGAGGGAAGTTCCTGTTAAAAATGATCCAAATAAAGATGTCTTTCCGGTATCAAAGATTGCCCGTAGACCGGTTTCGGAGGGTGTTTGCCCTAGTGAAAAGATTCTTATATTTTCGAGGGAAATCCAAAAAAGTTGTTGCTCTTTGGTTCGGATCTTTCCCTGAAAATGTCGCAAAGGACAAATTGGGATGCGTGAGAGGAACATTAACCATTTTTCAGTTTTGAAAGGTTAAGATCTAATCAAAAAGAATGATCGGATAAATGGATTTAAAAATATTTAAATTTGTTCAAGTTGTCTCTTTGGCACTTATGAAGTTGCTCTCCTTTTGAAAAAAAAGTTCTTGTTTCGAGAATATAAATTGACACTCCGCTCTACTTTTGGAATATGACAGATTTTTCCTATTTTTGGAGAAAGCGCAATAAATTCTCTGGCTTTTAGAATTTATTCAAGCAGTTCGTTCTCTATCTTTAGAGAATGAGAAAAATTTTCTTGAATAAATGCACAACTCACTCATCGCATCAATTTTTTGTATTAGCTCGAATTCAACTAGACTCTGGTTCAAAGAATGGTAAGTGCGCTAACGCTGTGATCTAGAAGAACCAGAGATCGATACCCATAATCAGTAAATTTTAAATGGGAATGGGTTTAAATTAGAATAAGAACACCACTCCAAACCCAAACATAATAGTCTTCACTTACTTCGATTATCGGATCAATAAATGTGAATAAACAATATAGGTCTTCAGAAAATTTTTGTTACACATAAAACGTAAATATCACGAAAACTAAAGCAGCTTTCATTCTCCGATTATACATAAGGTAACAGGCTAACTCACCAAAAAAACTATCGATTATAAGTTAAAACCATTGTTTTATAAAAAAAAGATATATTTTACTCGATTATAACGGGTTCTCTTTATTTAAACTTTGATAAAAATTATAATTGATCAATCAAGAAACTAAAAGATAGAGACTGAAAAGCTAATTCCAGTTTATTGGATTGTTTTACATGAATCTCCGTTTCGGATAAAAAGTTGATCATCTGGATAAAAGTATAAAAAAACAGGTAAGGCAATCATCTTCGATTTTTTTTGTATGATGTTGATGTTGCAACTTTTGACGGAAGTGATGGAATATTTCTAGTTATAGTTGTTTTTACATTCAGGAAATGTCGATTTCTTGACTAAACGTTTATGATATCTTTTTTTTTTCAAACCAAAAACTCGAAAGTTATTGTTGTTCTGAATATTGCCCTGATGCTCATGTATTCTTTTTTTGCCTTGTCCCATTTTGTTATATGATTGGTTGTTGATTATTTGCATATGAACAACCGTCTTCAGTCTTTGCTCAGAGGGTATTATTTGCCCTAACTAATTTTTCCTAAAGTAATAATTCTCCGAATACTTTTCAATGAGCGCCATATTTGAGCTCCTTTAAAGTAAGCTAGGTGAAAAGCAAGTAGACAAGTCTGGTCTAGATAGCAAACTTTAAAAAGTTTTTTTCTTTTTTCATTTTTTGAAAATTGGAATTCTGAATGGATTTAGGTTCTTACAGTGCGACTTAGTTCTGACAATGATTGCAAGATGATTTTTCTGCTGATTTTGCAATTGGTCAATTTTTTTTCTGATGGCTTGGATTTATTTACTTAATTAGAAAGTTTACGGGTATCCTCAAATTTAATTTGAAAAAAAAAATTTGCATGCAAACTTTAATTTTTTGTGTATAACGCAGTCCTGGATATACTAACATTGGATTTTTTTTCCTTTTCTATTCATAACTTTTTTCAAAAACGCTTAAAACTCCTCTTTCTTTTGTATGACATGTTTTTGAATGCCTTGATCAATGTTTGGTAATTTAAAAATTCAAATTTTAGAAATAATCATCTTTGAAAATTATTGCCAAAATTTAAAAGTTCATTACTTTCGTTATATTGTTTGTCTGAGACAGAAGTAACACATATCAGGCTGTTTCCAATGCATTTTCAATGCGAGAAGGCCAAACCGTTGGTTACTACATTTGATTATTCAAGGTTTATGTCATTTGTGTTCGGTTACGAACACAACCAAAAAATTTTGAGAAATTAAAATGTAAAAAATCAATATTTTTGTTTTATGGAAAAATGCTAGTCATACAATTTCCATATATGAAAAAATACTAATCATAGACCTTTCATGCAATTTTCTGTACGTATGGAATTGCATGAAAAGTGTATGACTAGCATTTTTCCATATATGGAAATTGTATGACTAGTATTTTTGATCATCCCGGGGGGTTTGGGGATAAACTCTAGTAAACATGGGGGTGGGCGTAGGGATACCAAAGCGGAGTGGGGAGAGGGTGTTTGGGCAAATGCGGATTGGGGTCATAGTAGGCTAGTTTGAGTAGGTTTAGATTGCG